>NW_012155507.1:673190-791272 GCF_000956105.1 Propithecus coquereli | reverse complement strand
ATTAACTGATCAACACTTAAGTGCACATATAGTAATAACATTCATTGTGTGTCAGGCAGACGGGAGGGGGGAGAAGGGGATGGGTATATACACACCTAATGGGCGCAGTGTGCACCGTCTGGGGGATGGACACACTTGAAGCTCTGACTCGGGTGGGGCAAGGGCAATATACATAGCCTAAACATTTCCACCCCCATAATAAACTGAAATTTAAAAAAAATCTATAATAAAACATTTTTTAAAAATTAAAAAAGCTAAATAAAAGGGTAGGAGGTTACATGTGTAGCATGAAAAAAAATAAACAAAGTGGCTTTGGTACTTTTGTCTGAACTGGCCTCCACTCAACTGCCCATACCTCTGCCTCAGTCCATGCCCCTCAGGGGGAGACATTGCAATTCTTTAGTCACCAAAGGCCCACATCAGCAGATCTGTGAGGTTAGGGAGACTGTTGGGGCTGAAGCCGCTCCATCAAGCATCTCAGCTCTCCTGTGTGCATCTGGAAGCCTGGTAGCAACTGTGGTCTGAGACAGAAGAGTAGCAAGGGTCAAGGAACTGCAGGGATGTGCAGGAGAAGAGAGGAGTGGCTGAGTGTGGGTGTGCATGTGTGTGTGCACGAATGTGTATGTGTGTATGCATGTGTGTATATGCACACTCAAGCGCTGAGTGGTGAAGGGTAGGCAGCTGGGGCCTGCGAAGCAGATGCATTAAAGTGTCTAGAACACATTTCTATGTCCCTTCCCCACTGTGTTCACCTGAAGAAAAGGTTTATTTTTATTGCTCAAAGCAATCTACAAATTTAATGTAATTCCTATCAAAATACTAACTTCATTTTTCACAAAATTAGAAAAAACAATTATAAATTCATTTGTAACTGGAAAAAGGGCCAGAATAGCCAAAGCAATCCTAAGCAAAAAGAACAAAATTGGAAGAATCACGTTACCTGGCTTTAAATTATACTACAAAGTTATAGTAACCAAAACAGCATGGTACTGGCATAAAAGTAGACACTTAGATCAATGGAACAGAATAGAGAACCCAGGAATAAAATCATATACCTACAACAAACTGATCTTCAACAAAGGAGATAAAACATACACTGGGGAAAGGACACACTATTCACTAAATGGTGCTGGGAAAATTGGAGAGCCACATGCAGAAGAATGAAATTGAATCCCTCTCTCTCACCATATACAAACATTAACCCAAGATGAATCAAAGACTTAAATGTAAGACCTGAAACAACAAAAAATCCTAGTAGAAAACCTAGGAAAAGCTTGTGCCTCTCTGACATATGAACTAAATGAGGGCACCATGTCAACGCAAATGTTAAATATTAGGAAAAGCTTATGTTTCTCACGTGTTTGGATAAAAAGTAATACAAGCAGACGTTCTGTAACGTTCTCTGCCCACCCTATTCTGGAGCCCCTCCTTTGGAGACCTCAGCCATGAACCCAGGGGAACATCAAAGGCTTGGGGGCTAGGGGTGGGATGGGGCCCTGTCCAGGAAGCGTAGCCAGCTCCGGAGGATGCAGGGAGACGCAGTGGTTCGGAAAGGACAAGGTGGAGGGAGAGAGCGAGTTTGGGGGCTCTGCCACTCTGCCCGGCCAGGTGCTGATGCTCAGGCGCTGCTTCACGTGACTGCAGGCCACATGGCTAGCTCGGGTCCTGCCACTGGGCCAGAACATCCAGTTCCACCAGCTCATGGGCTGTGTAGTGGTTGGGCTCTCCCTCATGCACACCGTGGCCCATGTTGTGAACTTCAGAAAGTGGCCTGGGGCAGGGTTGGGGGTACTGAGCAGCTCCTAGCCCAGAACACGGAGCACAGCCCCTGTGTGTTGGAGAAGGGGTGCCTGGATAAGCCAGCACTCTGGACGAAAGTCCCTGCCTGCGGTATCTAATGGGGCAGGGCTCCCAAGGGGAAGACGGAGTAGGAAGAGCTGGTCTCGTGCTTGTCTCCAGCCTCCAGGCTCAGGCAGAGGTAACCCTGGGCCAGTTCTGGGAGCTGCTGCTCACCAAGAGGCCTGGCATTTGCTGGGTGCGCGACTTGTCCCCGAGGGGCGTTGCTCTCTGCTCACCTGCTCCAGCCCCTGTGTCTGCACGAGCAGCCACTTGGGCCTTTCTTTTTGCCTCTCCCCAGGCCAGGCTCCCACCTTCATTTCTTGCTGTGTTCCCTGTGTTCCAGAAGGTCCCAGGCTGGCCTGCATATTATTTGCATGTGATTTGGGTTTTGCCACGGGGCTGTAGTTTATCTGCCAAGTGAAGAGGTTTCACTACAGAAGATCCTGCCTTATGCCAGCTTAGCCCTTGTCCTAATTCGATTAAGCTGGGCTCAAAACAGCAGTGGGAGGAGAAGGAACACAGGCTCACCCGGTTTCAAATCCCCACCCCACACTTCCTCATCACTCAGCCTTTCTGAGCCTCAATCTGCACATGTGTAAAATGGAGGTATAGTTCTCCACCTTTAACATTATTTTAGTAATTATGTGACAGAATACATGTGATACAACTGCCTACATAGCCGGCACATAGGTGCCCTGAAAATGTTCCATCTTCACGATCTTCGAGATGCAGGAAGTCACAGGATTGGGTTTGGAGACCCTGACTGTCCTCTGGCCTGGCCCGGCCACGTCGGAAGTGGACAGACACAGCACGGCTACCCTGGGCCAGCAGCAAGCCTTTCAAGTGGGAGTCAGCATTCTCATTCCTTTGACCAATGTCTTCTGTCCTTTTTTCTCCACTCCCAGGAAGCTGTTGCTGTCTTTCCTTTCTTCCTCCTGAGGATGGGTCAGGGCATAGGGACCCTGATGCTCATGACCCCTTGGGGGCACTCCACTCTGCCCAGAACGTCCTTGGGCGGATGGATCAGACGTTTGCCTCTGGTATCAGGGATCTCCCCTCATAGCCTGCCTTGGCCAAGCCCCCAGAACAGAGAATTAATGAAGCTTCCTAAGCCCAACCTCTTACTTAACCCCGTCCCCAGGAGAGGATCAAGGCTCAAGGCATCTCTTGGGAGATGGCCCTGAGCCCTGGCTCTGTTCCACCCCCAGCCCATGAGCCCTGGCAGTTTACTCCTCCCCCTTCCCCACAGGTGTTCTATTGGACCCACCTGTCCTACCTCCCCATGTGGCTCCTGCTCATCTTGCATGGGCCCAATTTCTGGAAGTGGCTGCTGGTCCCTGGCATCTTGTTCTTTCCGGAGAAGGCCATCGGGCTGACAGTGTCCCACATGGCAGCCCTGTGCATCATGGAAGTCAATCTCCTCCCCTCAAGGTACAAGGGGCCCCTTCCCATCTCACCCTGAGGAGCAGGTGACAGGGTGGAGTGATTGGATATCTGTTAGCCCCTGAGGAAATAGGAAGAGTGTAGCTGCAGCCCCAGGGCTGCAGAGGAGACAAGCAAAACGCAAGACCAGTCCAGCCCTCTAGGGGTGATGTTTAGGAAGAGGAATGACGGGTAGGCAGGACAGCACTAAAGGCCAGGACTCAGTAGAGCATTCTCGCTCAGCTCAGGAAGCATATATTAAGTGTCTCCAAGGTGACAGGCCCTGCACTAGGTCACAGGGACACAGAGAAGGCTCAGGCACTGTTCTGCTTTCTGGGGGAGTCAGCCTTTCCATTACAGTGCATGGCTATGTTGGGGAAAAGAAGTAGAATGTCTGGAGATATTAAATCCTTTGTCTTTGGGAGGTGAGAAAAGCCTTCAAAATGAGGGGGGAGATGCCATATCAGGACGTTGAGGAATGCATAGGAGTTCATTGGATAGACAGGGTGGGAAAGAGTACTGCTGAGAGAAGGAACAGCAGGGCTGGGGCACAGCGCTGTGAAAGGGTACACCATGCTTGGAGGACCACAGGTAATTTGGCTTGGCTAGACCTGGGTTACCAGGGAACAGCTGGAGCGGTTGCAAGGCCTGGTCACCAAGGGCCTCCTGAGCTGCAAGCACTGCACCGTGGCCATGGGAGCCCCTGCGCATGGTGGGAGGACATGTGGTATTAAGCTGGGGCAGTTTCTATTCCAGCTGGATTTCTTTATGGAAGAAGGCTGGGAGGGGACCCTTTGATAGGCTCTTGTGAATATGAAGATGACAGCTCAGGAGGGCCTTGCCCCTGAGGCAGTGGTCAGGGGACGGAGCGGGTGCACCTCACAGAAAGACTCAAAGTGACTGTGTTTGGGGGTGCGAGGGAGGACAGAGTCCAGGACGTGTCCCAGGCGTCTGAGTGGTGCTATCTATGGAGAAAGGGAAGGCAGGGGAGGGTTGCTCAGCTCTGGACAAAGTGAGTGTGAGGATATGGGAAGCTGAGCGATGACACTGGTTTGTGTCTAGGCTCTGGCCTCAGATAGCCTCGGTTGCATTTGTATCCCACAGTTTCCTACCTGGGGGCCTGGACAAGTTATTTAACCTCTCTGAGCCTCAGCTTCTTATCCGTAAGGTGGATAAAAAATAATATCCATTGCATAGTGGCCACTCTGTTCCTTTTCTTGGTAGAGGAGCCTGAATCCTTATTAAGCTAAGGTTGATCATCAAGAAAGATCACAGAGAGAACAGCTGTCCAAGCCCGGTGGCCAGGTTGCTAGTTTGGTCCTGAGGAAGGACATTCAAACCAGGACTCGAGTGGCTGAGGCCCAGCACCAATCCCTCCAGTGGGACGGGCCCTGCTCCCTGCTGGAGGCCAGCTCATACCCCATTTCCCCTCTCATTCTGTCTCTGGCTCAGACACCATCTGGCTACACATCTGGTCCCAAGGCCAGTAGATAAACAGGTTGTATGAGTCCTTCAAGGCATCAGACTCTTGTTCATTCATCCAGTTAGGAAACGGTGATTAAGCACAGCACCCAGTGCTTTCCAGGTTTTGTTCTAGATGCCGGAGATAGAGCAACAAGCGAAATAGACACAGTCACTGCTCATCTTCCTGTGGGAGACAGAAAATGAACAAACAAAATAGTGCGTAATACACCAGGTGATAATAAATGCTATGAAGAAAAATAAATCAGGAGCAAGGGCTAATGAAAGGAAAAGTGTGATTTTATTAATAGATAGGATGGTGGCTCACAATAATGAGAAAATGAACATAATCAAAATGCCCAGCAGGGAAGTAGTGAAATAAATTACTGATCATCCTTAGAATAATAAGTCACCTCAGAAAAGATTACGTGGATTTAAATGCGTTAACGTGGAGAGCTAGTCAGGATGTGGTAAGTGGAAAAGGCAGGTTGCAAAGTAGTATGTTCCATTTATGTAAAAGAATGTGCGTGTGTGTGTTAGAAACAAAGTCTGAAAGGGCAGAGAGAAAAGGTTTAGGGTAGCTACGTGGTCTGATACTTTTTTCACTTTATTGTTTAATCATTCCTAATATTTGGATTTTTAAAACTAGCATTTATAGATTTTATGATTGAAATAATAGAGCAATTTCTGTTTCGAAACAAAGCAGGGTTTGCGGTTCCAGCCCGTCCATCCCTGCGCGCAGCACAGGGCGTGGTGGCCTCTGACAAGGGCGTGTTGCGGAGCTGACGTCCTACAGGCCCCAGGGAGCTGCGTGGCCAGGGGACAGGGCCTGGCCTACGGGAAGTCAGAGCACGAGCACAGTGGGGAGTCTCTTCCAAGGGGGGGATGTTCCCGTAAGACTGAGGGGCTGGGGCTGGAGGCCCAAGGGTGGGCTGCTTTGCCTTCCCAGGGACGGTGGGTCCTCGGAACCCAGAAGAGAGGCCCTAAGGGCCACACATCACCTGGGTGTTTCGCAGCTGGTCATCTGCCTGCCACCTCCCTGCTTTTGCATATTCACTGCCCACCGGTCATATTTTCAGCTTAATCTTTCTCTTACATCCCAGCATTACTTTCAACTTCGTTGTATTTCAAAGGGACTGTCTAGATTCTTATCTCTGATGGAAAACCCTCATCCCGTGCCATAATCAGAGGACAGTTCTGAAAGTAAAAACAAGGAGAGACACGTTAATATTAAATTCTTGCTAGAGGGTTCTGCCTGTGAAGGCTCTGAGCCAGGCTGTACCCCGCCACTCCCTCTTCCTCTGTCCCACGTTGTTAAAAGGAAACAGGGCTGGGGCGGGGGGAGGCAGGTGGGACAGAGGTGTGAAAGTCCATTGGCCAGAATGAAAGCCGCCTCCTCTGTTGCCATCAGAGGATTAAGGACAATTGAAAGGAGAGCAGCTCTGTCACAGGGAACCTCCCAAACCGCCAGGAGGAGTCCATGCCCCACTGGGGGAACAGCCTGAGTCAGCGCCAAAGAAGCCACACGGCGTGCTGTGACGACACCAGGCGGGTGGCAGGAGACCCAGGCTCTACCCAAGCCGCATGGGAACACAGTCCTTCCCCTGCCTTCAGCCCCTGCTGCTCTCTCCAGGCAGAGGGAGGGGCCCCCACGGCTGTGAAGGCCACTCCTAGTCCCCCCTCCTGCACCAGCGCAAGAAATGCCACAGGCCCCTCAGGCACTGATGGGACAGGTGTGTCTGACTGTGCCGCGCCCTGAGGCCTGCTGCCTGCCCCGGGGATCACACGGGCAGCAACCCCATGGCAGAGCCCCTGAGGGAGCCAAGGGACACGCAGGCCTCTCAGCCTGGAGCAGCTGGGCAGCGCTTCAAAGAGAAGTAGCGACTTCAAATGAACCGGACAAGGCAGCGGGCGCCGAAGGAATTTGCCAGCTGGGGAAGAGGAGAAGGGTGTTCTAGGCTGAGGAAAAAGAAGGTTCCAGGCCAGGCGGTGTGGCTGGAGCTGACCATGAGTGGGGATGAGTGTTCTCTGGTCACGCTTTGAAAGTGACTTGTACTAGACATGGAGCTGTTATAGTAGGGAGTGCGAGAAACGACTGCTTAAAGACCGAATTGAGTCGAATTATGAGTCTTTATCAGCTGGCCAGCGACCACCCCTGCCCTGCCAGAGTACAGGTACAGAGAATGGTGGGTAGCTGAAAAAGCAAGGGGGTCTTATACTATTCTAAGATGGGCTACGTGACATGAGGTACGGGGAAGTGGGACAAAGACGGGAAGTGGGACAAATTACATCATACATTCCATAACCGTGGGGTCCCGGACCTGCCTCGGACCACCTACTCCGGTTACGAGCGACTGATTATAACCTTTAAGCAAGCAGGTTTACAGAAGCAGATAGCATTAGTTAGGTTAAGGACCATTCTTTCTCCAGTTAAGCAAACACAGTAAAACTTCAACCATAGGCCAGGCAGCTGGAAAGTTTAAACAATCAGTTGTAAGAAACAATCGGTTTCGGCTTGATCACTTTGTTTTCCATCCTTAGCCACTAGTACAAAGTACATGAGTACGTTCTTCCCAAATGAAGCAACGGTGCTAAATTTTAACTTAGGACAGTCCTGAAGGGAGAATAGACACAATCTACTTTAAAGTCGGCACTTGATTTCTTCGATTCTCTTGTCTAGTTAAGTGTTAACCCACAAATCTCAATGTATTTCTAATCTAACATCATAACCTACTACATTTGGGGGGTCCAGTACAGAGCCATTGCGGAATTTTCAGGAATCCTGCGTGCTGGTTATTAAACACAGTGCCAGGTGGGAGCCGTGGTGGCAGTATTCACTCCACAGCAATGGAGAGATGCTGACAATCGAGGCTGGTGTTTTTTCCCCCACGGAGTCAATTTACCAGCACAACACTGATGTTCTCTCTCCATGGGCTCCATGTTCCCTGACTGGTTTGGGCAGAAAACGCAATTTCCTGTTTATAAAGTCGCTCAGACTGGCAAGGGCCAGGGAGCTTCTAAGAAATGCCTGCCACTGCCCATTCCCAGAGACCCATGACTCTCTACCCTTCCCCCTGCAGGTCTGAGATGTCCTCCGAGAACCGCCGATTCTGTAACATAAAGGGAAGAGGCTCCGGGGGCGTGGACATGACCAAGAAGTCCAGCCCCCGCCAGAAGCAATGAAGCCTTTGCCTTTGGGGAGACAGGCCCTCTCCCCACGGAACCAAGGTGTGTTGCCCTTCCAGCACACGGATGTCTTCACCAACCAGGAAGCTCCACGGAGCTCTGGCAGCCAGAGTTTTTATGGAGTTTCATTATATAGACATGGCTGATTGAATCATTGGCCACATGACTGAACTCAATCTTCCGGCCCCCTACCAGAGGTCGGGCTGACTCAAAGCCCCAACCCTCTACTCACATAGTAAGTCTTTCTGGTGACCAGCCTCTGTCCTAAGTCATCTCATTTCTTAGCATAAACTCAGGGGTGATCCAAGTGGCTCATGCATAACAAAGACACCCCTATTACTTCGGAAATTCCAAAGATTTAGAGTCTCCCTTCCTCCCAAGAACCAGAGGCAAAGGCTAGTCAAGTTCTTCATTGTACAATAAAATTGGATACACATTAAGGATATTTATGTGTTCTTGATGAACTAATTACCTTATAGTTAGCTATAGTTAGGACATTTTATAATGTCCTTCTTTATCCCTGATAATATTTCTAGTTCTGAGGTCTATTTTTTCCTGATATCAGTAGAGCCACTCGAGCTTTTAAAAATTTACTTAGTTATGTCATAGTATTTCTTTTTCCATCCTTTTAACCAATCTGCATTTTTATCTTTAAAGTGAGTTTCTTATAAACTACCTATAGCTGAGTCTTTCTTTTTTAAAATCCAATCTGATCATCTTTGCCTTTTAACTAGAGTTTTTGCCCCATTACATTTAATATAATTAATGATATGATTGGGTTCAAATCTGCCATCTTGTTTCCTGTTTGTCCCGCCTCTTCTTTGTTCTTTCCCTCTTTTCCTTCCCACTTTAGGATTAATTATGTAGTTTTGCATAATACATGTCATCTCTGTTATTGTATTATTAACTATACTTAATTGTTTTATTTTATTATTGAAGTGGTTGCTCTAGCACTTGTAATACGCATCTTTAGCTTATGATAGTTTATCTTCACCTACTGCTATGCTACTTCTTGTACAAGATCCTTACCATGGTGTACTTCTCTATTCCCCTTTCTTGTCCTTTGTGCCTGTGTTGTCATACATTTTACTTCTGCATGTGTTATAAACCCCACAGTACAATTTTTTTTGTCTTAATCTTTTTAAAAGAGATTTAAAATGAGAAAAACACATCTTTTGTATATATACACAAATTTACTATTTCTGGGCTCCTTACCATTTTTGTGCATAGATCCGGATTTCTATCTGGTTTAATTTTCCTTCTGCTTGAAGAACTTCCTTTGTCACTTCTAGTAGTCCAAGTCTACTGGTGGTAAATTCTCATAGCTTTTGTTTGCTTGCAAAAGTCTTTATATCACCTTGATTTTTGAAAGATATTGTCACCAGTTGATTTTTTTTTCTTTCATTACTTTAAAGATGTCTCCCCATTGTCCTGTGGCTTATATAGTTTTTGACAAGAGGGTCATTGTCATTATCTTTGTTCCTGTGCACACAGTGTATCTGTTTTTATCCCACCACTTTTATGATTATATTTTTGTCACTGGTTTTCAGCAATTTTCTTATGATGTACCTTGGTGTGGTTTTCTTTATGTTCCTTGTAACTTGCAGTTAGTTGAACTTCTTGGCTATATGGGTTTATACTTTTCACCAAATTTAGAAAAATTTCAGCCATGTTTTCTTTACATGTCTTTTTCTGTTTTCTTTTCCCCTTCCTGTCACTTCAATTACATTGATATTATCCCTCAGGTCAAGAAGACGCTGTTCTCTCCCTCTCTCCCTCTCTCCCTCCCTCCCTTTCTCTCTGTCTATACACACACACACACACACACACACACACACATACATACATATAAAATATATACATATAGATACACACACATCTCCTCTTCATTATGGGTAGTTTCTATTGCTGTGTCTTCAAGTTCACTAATCTTTTCTTCTGTAGTACCTTATGTACCATTCCCACCCTAATCAAAATCTTAGTAAGTTTTTTAAAAATAGATATTGACAAGCTAATTCTAAAATTTATATGAAAATCCAAAGGACTTAGAATAGCTCTTAATTCTACCCAATATATGTTTTATTTCTGCTATTGTATTTTTTTTCCTCTGGAAGTTCTGTTTGGGTCTCCTTTATGTCTTCCACTTCTCTTCTCATCATATTTGTTTTGCTTTGATGTTCTTGATAACATTTACAATAATTATTTCCACATTTTTGTCCATTAAGTTCATCATCTCTGTCATTTCGGGGTCTGTTTCTAATTACTAATTTTCTCATACTCTCTGGCTTCTTTACATGCCTGGTCATTTTTTATTTGATGCCAGACGTTATGAATATTATGTCGGTGTATTCTGGATTTTGTGATATTCCTTTAAATAGTACTGTATTGTGTTCTGGTATATAGTTATTTAGGCCTCTGTGGATCCTTTTGAGGCTGACTTTTAACGTTGTTGGGGTGAATCTAGAACAGCCATTAGTATGGGGCTAATTTAGCCCCAGCGCTAGGGTGATAAACTTCTGAGGATTCTACCTAATGCTCTGTGAATTGCAAGATTTCTTCACTCTTCATGGGAAGACAAACTATCCCCAGCTGTTTGAGCTCCAGGTATTGCTCATCCTAGTTTTTATGATAATTTTCTTTCACACTTATACAGATTAGTATTCAGCCAAAGACTCAGGGGAAACTTTATCTTGATTTCCAGAGCTAATGAGTTCACTTCTTCCTTTTCTCTCTCCTCCTCTCCCTCCTTTCCTCTCCCCTTTCTTTCTTCCCTCTCTTTCTCTCTTCAATTTTCTTTTCCAGTATTGTACCTAGCAAATTCTAGCTGTCTTGCCCTCTCCGAATTCCAGCTTCCGTCTCCTTACTTCAGTGAGACTGGCATCAGGCAATGAGGGGAACAGCTGTAGGGCTCACTTCATCTGTTTCCCTTCTCTGCAATTATAGTCCTGCACGATCTGCTGACCAATGTCTGGAAACCACGGCTTCCTGTATTTTGTCCATTTTTCTGGTTGTTTAAGATGGAAGGGTAAATATGGCTCCTTGTCCTGCAACACAAATTTTTAATATACATAATCTGTCAGTAGAGGCAAATGTGGAAAAACATATATATTTTTATTGGGGATAAATACTCGACATTTTTTCTGATGAGGGGCAACCAAAAAGTTTAGGGAGTGATCTAAGATAAAGACTAAACACCTCAGCATGTATGAAGTCTTTCACTGTTTAGTCCCTTCTTTCATACTTTCATCAAAAGTGAACATTTGAATGTCCTCTCCCCAGCCCCTGCAACATCTCCCTCCCCACCACCCAAGTCTTAGATCCTACATTTCTTACTAAGCGTTTACTATCATCATTATTAGGTATAATGAAGTGTTTCTCTTGGTCATATCATAGTCTTCATGAGGCATCTTTGTGGAATACTGAGGTTTTGCACTGTGTTTTAAAGTTAATGTGTTACAGTCATTGTTTTGTTTTGCTTTACTTATAAAATAACTTATACAAAAGGAGAAATATCTTTAGATGTGTTTCTAACTTTAAGAGAATTAGTATAGTTTTCTTAGACAGGTTGAGTTCATTGGAACTAGATCTTATTTGGCTATTTAATTATTACAAGGTTGTCATAAGTGAATTTAAATCCCCCTATGATAAACACAGTTTATAAGTTCAAGTGATCAAACAGTTTTCCACAAGAAACTATTCAAACAGATGCAGTTTACTATAACAAACATTCAAAGCCTTTAAGTTCAAGTCAACAATCTTTGGAAGATAACTATTAAAGCTCAGAACATTACAGTAAACCTCCCTGCCCTTTCTTGTAAATAACAATTACAGCAAATATTTAATAGCATTGACTTTTT
Source organism: Propithecus coquereli (assembly GCF_000956105.1). Classification (NCBI taxonomy): domain Eukaryota; kingdom Metazoa; phylum Chordata; class Mammalia; order Primates; family Indriidae; genus Propithecus; species Propithecus coquereli. The sequence goes on along the minus strand of NW_012155507.1, from coordinate 779,507 downwards.
TCCTAAATGCTTTTGTATTAATTAATGTATATTAATTAATTAGAAACTCAATTTTATGATGACAAGCTAGAGGAAAAGTTTAGATTTAATTTAAATTTTCTAGTTACTGGTACGTAAATATTTGCTATTTGCTTCTTCCTAATCCGTGTAAACAAAGGGTAACAGCCAGCCCAGTGCTTTGCATTCTCAAAGCCACTTGAGTCAACAACTTTATTACATCAAATTACTTTCAAGTTTTCTCATTAACTGCAGCTGAAACTTGTGGCCTCTGATTTCAACTTTAATTATACATCAAGGTTTGAATGAAAGAATTGGTGGTTTATAGTTTTTAATTTCTATAGCTTAAACTTCAATTATTTTGTTTGAGTTTGAATCCTTATTCTATACTTAATAGCTATAGGCCCTTGGACGGTCTGTCTTAATAGCTATAGAACTTAACTGCTTTGCTTCAAAAACTGTTATCTGAAAAATCACCTGGAAACTATGGATACTACTGGAACACATTTCATGGGACTGTCATGAGGATGAGTCATCTGTAGAGCACTCAGAACAGTGACTGGAGCTTAACAATTGCTCAATAAATTTAGTAGTAGTAGAAGTGGTAGCAGTAATAACTGCTCAATAAAACTAGTAGTATTTAATGGCTATATAATAAATAACATAGTGGTTATGGCATAAATTATTTAACCAAACTCCTTCTACTGGACATTTTGTTTATTCCTAATTCTCCACTATCACAACAAAAACCCTGAAATTAACATATTTGTGCATGTAGTTTTTGTCCTTCCTTTGGATGATTTCCTTAGGAGGGTGTCCCAGGAATGGGACGACTATCTCAAATGTAACCGTGTGGGAGCCACACCGGGGCATCTTCCACAGGCCCTTTTTCTTCTCCCTCCCACCATGGTGTCTCGTTCTGTCTCCTCTCATCCCTCTCCAGGGTAGGGTGACTCCGAGGGCAGGTAAGGAGGGGCAGGGTCCTCTCAGGTGGCGTCCCTCGTAGCACTTCCCCCTTCCTCCCACACCACCCAGCGCTACCGAGAGTTATATGTGAAATGAAATGTGCTCTCTCCGTTAGGGCCATTTGTATTTTAACAGTGGCTGAGACCTCAGGCCAAATGAAAAATGAGCTTACGGTGACACGTGAAGCAATAGATAGCAAGTTGGGCTGACACAAATCCTTTAGCCTGGTTGGGGAAGACAGGGAGAGGAGGAGGGTGACGAGACTGTCAGCTGGGGAACGCCCCTGCCCGCATCCCACATCAGGCCCTGCCACCCATGGCTTGCATCGGTGTAACAGTCCAAGGCAGCGCTTGCCGATCTTTCTCCCACACATGGAAAATGATGACACTTGTACGTCACAACTGGGTATATGAGAGAACCTGGTGGAACACAGAGGTGCCCACCTGGGAGCACCACCTGCCCTGAGGGCTGAAGGATCAGTGTCTGGTGGACCAATGCTGTCGCAGCTTAATGGGGCTCCCTGGTGCCAGTCTCTTCCCCTGGCTCTTTAGCCCTCAGTCACCCCTTCCTAACATGCTGTTTCCATCATGTCTGCTCTGCTCAGACCCCTTCCACCTTCCCCCATGTCCTAGCTGGACACCCGAGACCCTTCACTTCCTGGCCTCCGTGTTTCCAGCCTGGTCTCCTGCTCCCAACTCAGGAGCCTCTGCTCCAGCCGGGCAGTGACACCCTGCCTCGCGAACACCACGTTTGTTCCAGCCTCTCGCCTTTTGCTCATGCTGTTGCTTCTTAGGATGGCTTCCCTCTACCTCCCCTTTGAATCTCGCCCCTCTTCCAAGACCTAACCCAGTCCCCAGCCCTTCCTTATATCTCAGTAGCTGCTCTCTGACCCATTCACTCAGTCCTTGACTGTTTGCTCTAAGTCACCTTTCCGTGCATGCACGGCTTCTGTCCCTACCCAACCTGCGGGCAGACACCATGGAAGGGCGTGAGCTTTGGAGCCCAAGGACTGCCCTGCTCGCTGCCCTGGGATTCATTTCTCCTTCTATAAATATGAAGTCTAACTCCTGGAGTGATTGTAAGGCCCACATTAAAGAGTGGATATACAGTAACTCATGCATGCCACGCACATAGTAGGCCCAGCTCAAGCGATGAGGCTTCTTTCCTTTCTACAGCACTGACCACACAGCAGGTCCAGGCAAACACAGTTGGCCGAAGTGCAAGTTCCAAGACTTCTTGGTCTCGCTGCAAGCCCCCAGGTGAGATAACAGCTGGCACCCGGTCCTGCCCCCATCACAGGCACTAGCTACCCTCAGTGCCACCCTCTCCTCCCACCCCAGGCTGCTTCCTGGAGCTGCACATGTACATGCCAGCTTCACTGGGCAAGAATGACATGAAGGCCATTGGCCTGCAGATGGTCCTCCATCTCCTGGTCAAGAAGGAGAAGGACTCCATCACAGGGCTCCAGACGCGCACCCAGCCTGGGCACCCTGACTGGAGCAGGGTAAGGCCGCTGGAGCCCCACAGCCTACAGGGACTGGTGACGCTGAGAGCCGGAGGTGGTGGCAGGGAGGCCAGGGCCTAACAGGGGCAAAGTATGAGATTAGCGTCCAGAGTCCAGATGGGACCTCAGAGCGGGAAGGCAGGGGGCCTGCATTCTGACGCCATCGCTAGCGCATTTTGTTCCAGAATTAGCCTCAGTTTGCCCATTTGTCCAGAGAGGAAGTTAGTCTATATGACCTCAAAGGCCCCTCGAGCCTTCACTATCTATGAACAAGCGTCAGAAGGCCCAAGTAGACAGGGTTGGGGAAACATCGAGTCTGAGGCACAGAGACACAAAATAGTTTGCCATCTTTCTATTTTATTTCTCAGATGGGTTTATGGTTGCTTTTCTTCCCTGCACACTCACCAATCGGGCATACAGTTTTCAGGACGAGGCCCAGAAGGCGCCACTTTTAGAAATGCTGCAGATGGCCCAGGCCTAGGTCACGGCAGCTGGGGAGGAGCGTCAGCCGTGCTTGCGCATCAGAGAGGACTTTCGGCAAACGGCAATTTATAAGCAGAACTTGCGGGGGAATATGGTGCTCACTGGAGGGAAAAGACTGACTTTGGGAAAGAGATATTTAACTCACAGCGTGTGGCCAGCCCGAGGACTACCACAAAGTTCAACAGGCCCACGGGGCTCCCGGAGCGCCTAGCTCACATCTCCGCCTTCGCACTCCAACGTGGCGTCGTTTTTAGTGTGTGTCTCTCCCACAGAGGCCGACCCGTGAGTGGAGGGCCCGAGTCTTGTTTATATCTGGTCCTGGTCCCCTACCTGGGGGTCCGGGTCATGTTGCAAACTGAGCAAATTTAATCGAATGGTGGAGCTGGACTCTGTTCTGAAGCCCAGCAGCTGTGCCATGAAATTCCTCGTGTACAATGGGGACACTCGTCGCTGCCGACCCATTATGCTGTTGCCCCCAGGTGGGTAAGTCGCTAGCAGGCCAGCAGCCCCGCCTTTACTCCCTCTGTTCTTCCTCAACCCCGCAGACTCCAGGGCTTCCAGAAAGTGGTCATTGAGAAGGGCAAGGTGCAGCTCTTCTGCGGCTCCCCAGCTCCGGCCAAGGTGCTGTCGGGCCATGGCCAGCAGCTCAGCTTCACATCCTTCCAAGAGAACTTCTAGCCACACGTGTCTGAGCACTGCCCCAACTGCACGCCGCGGGTCTGCTCCATCCCATTCACGCAAGTCCCTCCATGAGACCCAGCCTCAGACACCCCACCCAGCAGGACAGAGCCCAGGGGCCCCTAATCCTGCTCAACACAGAGAATAGGAGGCCCCAGGGCAGATGAACTTCCTCCGGCACGCAGGGAAAGGCAGTGCCTGGTCCAGCTGCTGGGCACCTGAGCTTGCTGCGAAGCTGGAGATCAGAGACCAGAGGCTGGGATGTGGGAGTGGGAGCACCGGGGCCAGGGGGCCTCCCAGGGCAGCCAAGAGTTTTCGGAGGGAGCCTCCCCCTGCAATCATGGTCCCAGACCTGCTCAATCATCCCAGTCACTTGGGATTTTTTTCCTCAGCACCATGCTGTAAAATTTTTCTAACATTCAGAAAGCGACAAAAATTGCACAGTGAACAGTGTTACCCACCTTCTAGATTCCTCAGTCAACACGTTGCTCTGTTTGCTTTATCCCATCTTATCCATCAGTCCCTCCCTCTGTCCATCATTGATTTATCTTGTTTTTCTGATGAATTTCCAGGTAAGGTACAGATATCAGCACACCTTGCCCGTCGGAGGAGCTTTCTGTAAATGCAGATTCCACAGTCACCACTCCCAGACGATCTGGGGATGGAATCTGGAATGTGTATTAGCCCCAGATCCATTCCCATAGGGAGGGATAAACAGCGTATCCCCTCCCTGCGTCTTCACCCTTGTCCCACGATGTCCTCCGTGCCCCTTGGCTCTACATGTTGGCCGCTCCCTTCTCTCCCTGCACTGAGCCACTCGGGAACAGGACAGAGACAGCTTCTGTGTGTGCCTCTCGCTGGGGCTCGTGGGAAGGCAGAGTGCCTGGGAGTCAGGCAGGCTGGGACCGGCAGCTCAGCTCTGCCACACCCCCTCTGTGTGGCCCTGGCAGCCTCCCCGCGTCTGTTCCTTCATCTGCGACATGAGCTGATGCCAGCCCTCGGTCACAGTTGCGAGGGTGAAAGGAGACACCAGGGAGAGTGCTCAAGACGTTCATCTCCCACCCCATGCCGCTGGTGGCCGTCCCAGGCTTTTGTGTCCCTGCGTCGTGGTCCCCTCTATCTCTGTGCTCCAGCCTCTGCCTGCGTCTGTCCGTGTCTGGGCAGGAGTGAAAGGCCGAGACAGCAAAGGCTCTCTCGGAACACGCAACGAGGAGGAGCAGCGCCGGCAGAGTGCAGGGCTGGCCTCCCCCCTCGGCCTGAGCCCGGCATTTCCATCTGCCCCACATCACGAGCCCCTGGGAACCCCACGTTTCCTGGGCACCCCCCACCTCGCAGTCAGTCTTGCTAAGTTCTCTTCTTGACGGTGTAAAACACCCTTCCCCCAGGCTGCCAACCAGGAGTGGGATTTAGGCGTTTTCCAATGGGATTACAGTTGGTGCCTTTCTTCTCCATGGGTTGGAAGTCCATGGAGTGGGTGTGCGGTGGGGGGAGTAAGGAAGCTGGGTCATAACCATGGTGATGACGTCCCTTCCCTAAGGTGGGGCTGGGGTGCAGCAGATGAGGGGTGCGCACAGGAGATGAGCAAGGGGGCAGATGGAAGAAGCCCGCGGAAGGCAATGAAACAAAGGCAGGGGCGGGAAAGTTCTCTTGGAAAAGAAGCAGTAGAAAGGGGGAGGTGGGCCTGGGGTGGGGGGCAGGTAAAACACACTCTGAAGACTGGGAGAGACAAAGAGCGGGTGAGGACGTCACATTTAAGATGCTGGGCGGAGCAGGAGGAAGAATAACCAAGAGGAGTGGGACCTGGTCGTCAGCCCTACAGTGGCGGGGGCGGCTGCATTCAGCAGGGGTGGGCAGGAGGAGGGGACTCGCTCACAGTCGCCTCATCTCCTGGGCTGGGGTCGGCGTGGCTGGGAGACCTTGTGCTGGGGGCCTCCCAGCAGGACTGTGTATAATTTCCCCCCAAGCCTGGGGTGGGCCCATAGCTCACTGGGGGAACTCAGACCTGGAGTTTCACTAGCCTGAGATCACACAGTCTTGGAACCCATGTCCTTGCATTGAGTTTGTGATCATCCCTCTTCGTCCGGCCTGGGAAACCTTGGGCAGAACCCTGTCACTACCTAGAGCGCTGAAGTAGATTCACGAGGGTGTCCTGACTTAGGGCTGGGTCTGTAAAGAGGATATACCAAAGTCATTTAGAAACATGGCAGGGTCTGTTCAGCACAGGATTTCATACACACACACACACACACACACACACACACACGCACCTGTCACCATGTTGCATTTTGTCTGGTCTCTGTCCACACCACCCTAACACACTCCAGCCTGTCCTCAGTCCTTTGCTCTCTCGTAACAGATTTCCACCAGTCTCCCACTAGTGTACATAAAAAGCCAGCTAGCTGTTCGTTTCGAATTTTATGTATTTTGTATTAGGCAGTGGGTAGGAGTAGGGGGAAGAACTTCAATCTAAGATTCTGAAATACATTAACGCCCACGTTTGACTTAGATGCCTGTGTCGTAAGGTTTTCTCTCCAGACAGATTCCAGTTACCCACCAGAGGGCGCTGCAGAATCAGGGATCTCAGGAGGGTGTGTTTTGCAGGGAAGCCAGACGGGCTCCTGAGTGGCAATGAATCAGAGGGAAGGGGCTAGGCAGACCGCACCCCGCTCCAGCGCTCCCCACTCAAGCTACACGCCCCGGCTCAGCCTTGGCAGAGCTGTGACATCCATCAAGAGAGTTCGTTTGCAAGATTAGAGTTACTCTAGCTGCCAGTCCCTCATGCCCCAACACGTATACATCCACGTATACATCCCTCCCTCTCCGTACCCAGTGTCCAACTCTGGGCTTCCCTCTTTTCTCCTTGCAACAGAACGTCGATCTGCAAGGTCAAGTTGAGTCAAACAGACCTGGCTGGGGGAGAGTTCATCAGTCCAGGCTCTGCCCTCTGTGGACACATCATCTTAGGTGACAGGATCAAATATGCAAGTGTCCAGCATGCTCACTCTGTCCATTGGATACTTCCCAGATGTCCAGATTGGTGCCATCCTGCCATCAACAAGAAACAAACGCATCCGTATGGCTGGCTGACTTGTCTCCTTTCACCAGATGTTGGCGATGCTGTAGACACATCACGCATCTGGGCCCAAGACAGATAAGGCTGACAGCCACAAAGAGAAGGGAGAAGGAACATAGGCTAACTGCAGATAAAGAACAGATCATCAGTGTGTGTGCGTGTCCTCCCCCATCAAGCTGTGCTCCCCCAGGTCAGGCGTGTGGCTCTGAGATCTGGCACAGAGGGAGGGTAATAGGCTTGCCTGGGATGTGGTTCCCCCCAGGGCAAGGGGTTGCTTGCATGGAATTATCCTTGGAAAGAGTCCACCGCATCTAACTGTCATTTGCAGTTTGAGGAACAAAAGCGCAAATACAAGCCAATGAACCACTCTGCCAGGCTCTATAGCACGGCTCTGCCCTGAAGACAGCTCCGACAGAGGCAGCAGGCATTCGCGAAACAAGCGATTAGGCAGGGCCCGCCCAGACGCGCTGCACAAGTGCAGTCTATTAATACACTGAGCGCTGAGGGGCGTGCGTGGGAGGGGAGGGTGGCGTGGGCAATGTGGGGAAGTGTCAGCAGCCTTGCAGACAAGGTCAAAGATAGGGAGGGATTAGAGACACAGCCGGGACTAGTTCTGGGCAGACACCTTGGAGGTGCGCAGTGGAAAAGCCGTTGCCCCCTGGAAGTCAGGGCACTGAGCTCTGATTTGCCCCGCCCCAGTGAGCTGTGTGACCGTGGGCGTATCGCTTGATCTCTCTGAGCTCTCACTTCCTGATCTGTGAAATGAACAGATTAAATATGAATGCATTTAAATGCTTGTATATGCATATTCATGTCCACAGGATACACAAAAATACATTCACTTTATTTGTTTGCTCTGGAGAGTGGGAACGGAAGGACAGGAAGGAAAGGGTTTTGGTTTTTGCTTTTTTTACTTTTTACCCTTCTGTAAAGTTTAAGTTTTTATTAATTTCATAGTTTAAAAAAAAAAAAAACCCAAAATAGACTGTTATGTAAAAGCAAAAAAAAAGTACCAAGTGTTTGATGTGATCCTATTCCTATAACAGAGGATAAATGTCATATGTGTACCATGTGGGGATAAACAGATAAAAATGCAGAGCAAGAGGGTTAGAAGGACACACACCGAATGGTTCATGGCGGTGAACTGAGGCGCGGGAGAGGAGGACTTCCATGTTTTTCTTCTGCCTGTCTCATGTACTTGCGTGTTACCTGTGCAGTGCTTCACTGTGTATAATTTTTATACCGTGTATGTCACACATTACTTGTGTGACAGTTTACTTTTTTATCTATGTACTTAGGTTTGGTTTGCATGATTTAAAAAAATGCAGAGATTGTCTGCAATGTCACCTAGGACCGGAATATGACTCAGTTCTCAAGTGAAAGTGTTTTGGACATCAGCCAAGGGACGGGTCCTCCAAGTCGGGGCTCACTCCCTGGCCTCTTCAAAATGGGAGGCTGCTACACTGCTCATATCGACGTGCAAAGCTGCTGGCCCCGAGTGATCCAAGTATTAAAATTTCCGTCAAGGCCCAAAGCTGGTCCAGAAAGGCTGCAGAGGCCACGGGCATACAGGGGAAGGCAGGCCCACAGGGGCTAAGCCCAGCGCCAGCCCAGCCTTGAAGTCCGGATGCCTCCGGGCACACTGTCTGCTAAACAAATACTCATCTTAACCAGGTTCCTGACAGATTGATGCATCTTTTTATGATCTGTCTTTACAATATGATGACTTTCTTCTTTTAAAAATAAGATTAATTCAGACAAGACATTTATTTTATGAGGAAATTCATCCCAAGGGGAACAATATTCAAGGCGATCGGCAGAGATGGCTAGGAAGAGACCTCACACTCAGGGAAGCTTCTGGCCTCCCAACTTCAGCCACCCAGCCATGGCCCCAAAGGGGCTGCCCTGAGCCTACTTGGGGACAAATGGGGCCATCGGTAACCACCCTAGTTGTGTGAATGTAGCCTGCAGAGAAAAAATAAAGAAAGAAAAGGAGGTAGCAAGTTTTAGTGTGGCAGGGGAGAAAGGATGCATTTTTCGGCAAAAGAAAAAAATACTGAGAGTCACCCAAATTTGGCTGGATGTGAGTTTATACATACAGATTAAGCTTGTCTTTAAATAACCCCAAAGAATGTTCAAGAAAAATGGAGGATTTGTCTGTGTGTCCCCAGTGACTAGATAGTGCTACCACCTGTTCATAGTAGGTGCTTGGTGTGTTTCGCGAATGTTTTGGCTGCCGTGATCCCTGATTCGGCTGGTGGCGCCAGGAGGTACCTTCATGCTTTTATCTCTAACGTCCTCCTCCTTCAGCTAAGCACCAAGCCTGTCAACAGGGCATCCTAAATTCTTCTCAAGCCCCTCCCTTCCCCATGGCCCTGCCTTGGCTCGGTCCATACATCGCTCTCTGCCCGGACCGTTGCAGCAGACCGCTGACTGGTCTTCCTCTGCCCACCCTGCCCTGGCCCTCATCCCTCTCCACGCTGTTGCAGGTCCAACTGAACACCTTCCTCCGGGATGACTCTCCCAATGCCGCTACCAAACTCCTGAGTCTGGCACACAAGCCCTGCCCCACATGAGCACTCAGGGACGGTCTGCTGTTATTACAGCCAGTACTACCCAGCCCTTGCCCACCTCTCATGTCTTGCCAATGTCCATCTTGCTCTTCCTGCTCTGATACCACTTAGTGCTCCCGCCGGGACACCGTGCGGCTTCACACCTGCAAGCCTTTGCCTCTGCAGTGCCCGACACCTGGAGAGCTCTCCCCGCCTTCACAGCGAGATTTCAGAACACTTTATTACCAGTCCATCCATAAAGTCTTCCTTGCTCTTCCCTTCCATTGCAGATAAACAGCCTCCTCCGTATAATCGCGTCGCACGTACCTACTTCTACCAGCACGTGTGCTGCACGGCTCTGTATTTACCTGTTTTACTTGTCTGTGAACTCCTTGAGGGCTTTGCCTCCCCAGTGCCTGGTAATCAAACTAAGCTGATGTGGTTCCTTCGAGCCTCCCTCTCCTCCCTTCCCCTACCTTCTCTGCCACTCTCCTTCCAGGGCGAGAAGACTCCACCATCCCGCAGGCTGAGAGGACCAGCGTCACAGCGGGGTAGAGTAGGCAGCTGCCTTTCAAGCTGCACCTTCAGGGGCCCAGAAAGATCCCGCCTGCCCCGACACACACCTCCCACACATGCTTCCCTTCCACAACCAGAGACCAGGTCTCATTTGCAAATCCTACCGGCGGAGGCGCACGCAGCCTTAAAGTCACGCTGAAACAGGAAAGGCTGGTGACAGAGCTGCTCTCTGGCTCCCTCTCTGTAAAATGAGGAGGTGGGGCTCATGGTCCCTGGTTCCTCTGTGTCACCTCCTCCTCCTCTTCCTCATTCTTCTCCCTGTTTCTTTTTCTAACTCAAAAGAGATGAATGACTTAGAAAGCAAATGAATCAGAAATAGGGAAAGCAAAAAGAGAGAGTAATTTTGCCAAGTTATTATTCAAAGGAGCTCTTTGGGACCAAGAGCAAGAGCAGCCCCATCAATCACCCAGCAGAGCTCCGGGCAGGCGGACACAGGGCGTGGTGCTGTGGAGAGAGCTCTGTGCCTGAGCAACTAGGCCAGAGGGACAATCAGCCCAAAGGCCTGGAGGGAGGCTCACTGACAAGCTTTACTGCACAGGCCAGAGCCCCTGAGGCCCCGCTCTAGGCCAGGCCAAGAGTGGGCAGGAGACAGATGTGGCTGGCGAGGGCTGGACAGGAGCCTGCTCCCCGCAAGCTTTTGCTACTCATCCCTGTGTCCCCAGCCTCAGCCCAGTGAATGAATGCTTCTGAATGAATGAATGAATGAATGACAAAATTATTACAGCACATTGTTTCTTTTAGTGTTTTTTATTACTTTAAATCTTATTTTACCATAATTTTTATACGTAGATTATCCCTGCTTCTAAAATTGTAATTGTCACCTACTTGGAGAGCAGGAACTGGATCTGATTCCTCCCTGTTCACAAGTTCTGCGTATGGGAGGCCCTTGAAAAATAAGCATGGCGGGAAGAGGGCTGGACGGAGGGGCAGAGCCTCTTAAATGGATTCGGAGCCACAGTCCATCTCCCAGGCCCCAGGAAGCTGCAGTCTGGGAGATTGTTGGTGCCCAGGCTCCGCATTAGAGCCCACTGTGGTTCTGTTAAGTAGAGGAGTTGGTCGAATTCCTACCGTTCGAGGTGTTGGGATTCAACCAGACAGACAAATCAAGGTCCCCGCTTGCAGTTTCCTCATCTGTAAGATGGGGATGTTGATAACAATGGTACTATTAGGGAGGGTAATGAGAAGGATTAAATGGGTTAATGTACGTGAGGTGCTTAAAACAGCGCTTGGCACGTAGTACGTTTCAATAAATGTTGGCCATCATCATCATCATCATTGCACTCTACGGAGGGGGGCAGGCAAAGCCAAGTAAACACACGAGGAAACAAGGGCATTCAGAGAGTAAGTGCTGTGAGAAATAAAACAGAGCGAAGTGGTGCAGAGTCATTGCAGAGAGGAGCCCGGGTACCTGGAGCCAAGCCCCCGGAGTCCTTGTCCCAGGTGATGTCTGATGTTAGGACGTCACGAAATGCTTGGTGTTTTAGTTCTCCCTGCACCCTGGAAATGAGGCCGACAATGCCCACCTCACCCTGGGGAGTATGCGGGAGTGTGTGGAGTGGAGGTGGAGAGCCGGATAAGATAACGAATGTAAATTTCCAAGTATTGGGCACAGAGAAAGGTTCAATAAGTGTTGATCACCGTTCCTGCCTGTTACAAGCCTTGATAGATGCTAATCAATGATAATCGCGATTTAGACATTTTCCAGATGTCTAGACTTTCTCTGCCTTAACATTCTTCAGCTGGGAGGTCATAGCAGGTCCCCCATCTCGTGTGCCCCTCTCCCTAGCCCCATTGCCACCGGGAGGTTTCTGCAGCCCCTTGTCTTTAGGTCCTTTGTGACCAAGCCACATGTGGGGGCCTAATAATTGCCCTCCCCTCCCAGGCTCCCAGTGGTCAGCAAAAGCAGCCTTGGGTGTGTGGGGGAGGGTGCCAGAGCACGGTGACAGCGCCCTTCCCTGTGTCCTTTTCCAAAGTGGCTAATCCTGGGCTGCAGGAGGCAGGAGGAGATCAAATCACAACCCCTCCCGCTCATTAGCACTGCATTGTGAATTCGGGGGATAATGCATGTTCTTCTCTCCTGATTGCTGCTGAATCTCCTGCCTGTTTATCAAATCCAAGCCACGCTTTGCAAGCCTCTGCTCTTTGGCTCCGCTCCTCTTCTCTAGGAGAGGAAAACAAGGAAATGCTCCCAGGGATTTCGGGCTGGTGACGAGGAGACGGTGACGGTGAGCAGGAAGTGAGGCTGGCTTTCGGGGCAGCAGGGAGAAGGGCCTCCAAAAACACCTGCCCCACTCCCAGGGCTGCACTGAGGCTAGACTCCCAGAGAGGAGAGCCCCACTAAATCAGCCGAGGCCTACCGCTTCACCGCTGGAGACTCACTCACTCACTCGTTCGCCCCACAGGCATTGGCCGCTGCCTGCCTCATGCCAAGCACTGTGCCAGGTGACAAGGATACCAAGACCAAGCACCACCCCTCCTAGAGTGAGAGAGAAACACACGGCCGATGGTGCCAATTCAAAGGGTAAATGCCAGTGCGGTTCCTCCTGAGGTGCTGGGGGGCCTGGAGGAGAGGGAATCAAGGTCAGGGTCGGGGCAAGATGACTGTGACCGTTGTCTTGAAGCAGGAGTGTGACTTCAGCAGCTGGGAAGCAGGGGAGGGGGAGAGCGTATCTGTGCACACGAGTCCCGCGTGTACAAAGGCCCAGAAGCGTGAGTGTGCTGGGTGGCTTCCGTCTATCTCGGGGTGTCTGCAGGCCAGGTCAGGAGACAGCAGGAGAGGAGCACGGGTGTGGCGATGGGCCCCCAGGCTGAGCTAAGAGTTCTGACTTTACTCTGAAAGCAATGAAGGGTCACCGAAAGGCTTTAAAGCGAGAGCGTGTCTGGTCTGTCCGCGTGGCTGGGATGGGTGTGGACGGCACAGCACTACGCCTCTGGGAGCTGTGCGCAGGCTGCCTTCTCTAGAAGGGGTGTGGGCAGGGCAGGCTGTGACACTGCCTCCTACAATGGCTGTCCTGGACTTGTGCCTTGAACTTGTGCCTCTGTTAGACACCAGGGCATTCAGTTTCCACCAGATCCCCTTTCACTTTGTCCTGGGCACGGTTGCCTCCCATGTGCCGTCATCTCCAGCCCGTCTGAAAGTCCCGACGCCGGACCCTTTCTTCCCCTTCACATTTCCTGCGGGGCACTTAGACAAGACCTTAGTAAACAGCAGGCACTCAGTAAGGACTCACTACCTGATCGTGGATTGTTGCTAATGCCATTTTTAGATGGCTTTACTATGCATTGACTATCTGCTGTGATGAATGTGCCCACGGACTAAGCACCTTTGCCTGGGTGTGCCTCGCCCTGTAAACACAGAGGCCTCGGACAACCTGACACCTCCCCCTTCTCCCGGCAACCCCAGGAGATAAACAGTGACCAAGCTAACTAATCGTGACAATCTGATGTGGCCATGTGCCCTGTTGTTCCTGGTGGCGGTGAGGGAGGATCTGCTGCAGATTCTGGGAACACTTTGCTCTTCTGCTAGAAGGAACAGCTGAGGCTGGTGCCACCTCTTTCTTCTGCTTCCTGTCTTGTGAGATTCCTGGACATCCTGGCTGTCCTGTGACCAGGAGGCAGAAGCCCTGAGCATTGAGGGCAGTGGCCAGACCCTGCTCTAACCTGGGCTGCCCTCCTGCTCCATGAGGGCAAGAAGTTCGCTTTTCTCCCTGTTGTGTCCCCAGCTCCTAGAACAGCGCCTGGTGTGCAGTCACTGCTCGACACTCCTTTGTGGATTGAGGGAAGATACATACTGCTCAGGCCGCTGTTGTCTGGGAGTTCCGTATAAGTAACCTATCCCTAACTCGGTAACTGTAAAAATCACCAGATTATAGATGGAGGAAGCTGGCTGGAAGCACAACTCAGGCACTGCTCTAAGATTTGGAGAGAGCTGCTGTCCCGAGCCTCCTGGCTCCCTGACCCTCAGCCGTTCTCTACCTAGAGCTGGGACCACTTGCCCCTGGCCCCTGCCCCCTCCGATTCGCACTTGCACCCCGTCCCTCAAGGGAGTGGCAGAATTGCCCATTTTCTTATGAGTCCGTGTTTCTCACTGCTGGCCGTCACCTTCTGGCCTTGCCCTGACTCCCGGAGGAGCCGAGGAGTCAAGCACAACCCAGATCTTCCCGGGCAGGACAGTTTCAAAGTCCCACCAAACACCAGGAGGGGAGAGAAGCAGAGGGGGAAACTTTAAAGTCATCCCTGCCATCTGGCTACAGCCTTGCATTATCCCTGATGTGAGCCATTAACCTGCTAATTACCAACCAATTAGCTCTGGTCTCGGCTGCTGCTTCCCCAGCCTTTAATGTCTCAGCTCCTCGCCAGCCACACGGAGGAGTCCCGACGACACCCCTGCCCCAACCCGGCTGTCCTGGGGGAGACGTGCAAGAGCTCTCCACAAACGGGGTCTGCACAGCTCTCTCCGCCCATCCCGGTGGGCGCTGAAGAGCAGGTTTCCCCCGAGAGACTCCACAATCACGGCATTTATAATGCAGTAGTGAAGGGATCATGCTGCCATTAGCAAGTTATATTTTTACCAAACGGGATGAAGAAAGTAAAGGTCATGAAATAACTGGTTTTCCCGAGGTCCCCGCTGCAGGCCTAGAATCTGACTTGGCAAAATCCCCTTTGAGCTCCATGATTCTTATGTCCAGCTAATATCAAACTTTAAGTTCCTCAGCCCCTCTCCACCTGCTCCTAATGTCATTGCTATGTTTCTGTCAGTGCTGTCCCACCCCACCCCAGCCATTCCCCGAAATGTCACCTGCCCCTTCCTTCCAAATCCAGCTCAAGAATCTTTTCCCTGCCCCACTCTCCCAACCCCAGTGACCCCCATCAGTAAATACTCTGTCTGCATCATGCCTCGGAGCATACACTTGTGTGCGGATCAGTAAATGTCTAGAATATTCACATTTGCCTATGCACAATCTTCTTTCCTAAACTAAGTTCCTGAGGGCAGTTCCTCTGTCTCTCTCCTAATAAGAATCCATGGTTTGGAACATCTCAAAGCCCAGAGATATTGCTGACCTTTTCAGTGATCTCCTGCTGTGTACTACTCCACTCCAAAAGTGAATGCTGAAGACAACCATTCTATCGTCTCTCGTGGGTCCACAGGCTGACTGGGATCAGCCGGGCAGTTCTTCTGTTGCCCGTGATATCAGCCGAGGCTGGCCATCTGGAGGCTGGACTGTGCTGGAGCATCCAGGAGGGGTCACTCACATGGCTGGTGCCTTGGAGGGAAGCCGGAAGGCTGGGACACTGGGACAGCTGGGCCTCCCTCCCCCACCACATATCCTCAAGGTCTCTGCTTCACGGTTCTTTCTATGTGGTTTCTCCAGCACAGAGAGACCAAACTTCTTATGTATTGGCTCAGGGCTCCCAAAAGTACTAAAGTGTAAGCTTCCAGGCATTCTTAAGACTTAGACCCAGAACTGGCCCAGTGTCACTTCCAACACACTTTTTTGGTTAAAGCAAGCCACAGGCCAGCCCAGATTCAATGTGGGAGAGGATCACACAAGGATGTGACTATGGGGAAGCCTGTTTCATCAGGGACATCTTAGGACACTTGCTACCCCCTGACTGAATGCCCAAGGCATTTCATGGAGGCCAGATCTGGTTTTCTGAGGGGCAAGATTTCTACAGAAAACTCAGCTGTCTCTCCCTGGGACTGTTTTCATCAAGGATAAAGAGAAAACACACACACACACACACACACACACACACACACACACAGTCATGCACTCATATCTCCTGGAAAACTGCCACCTTAACCTGTAAAAATTATAAAATTGCTAAGAGGGTGAAAATATGTATATGTTAAGAGGGAGAAATGAAACACCATCATTTTTAGCTGCCTGTATTAAAAAGGTGTCAAATAGATTATCTTATTTGATCTTGATTTCCATCCCCATTTTAGAGAGAAAGAAACTGAGGCTCAGAGATGTTAAGAAGTTTGTCCAAAGCAGTGCAGCTGGGACTAACAAACCTCGAGACTTTTCCATCATGCCAAAAAGAATTATTAGAAAATGATTTAATGTTTTTAGTCTGAAGAAACTGAGATCCTGAAAGGTGAAATTGCCCAGGGTCCCCCAGCCAGGATCCCGATTCCCCCTTAGAAGAGAACAGACGCTGGCTGGGCATGCTGGCACATTCGGAGGCTGAGGTGGGAGGATCGCTTGAGCCCAGGAGTTTAAGTTTGCAGTGAGCTATGATGAGGCCACTGCACTGCAGCCTGGCCAACAGATCGAGACCCTGTGCCTGCTCCCCCAAAAAAGAAGAGAACAGATGCAAAAGAAAGCACAGGGCCTGACACATAGTAGGTGTTCAGTAAATACAAGCCCCGCCTCTTCTCTCAAAACCAGATTTCTTCCTCAGCTCACTGTCACTGGTCCAAAGAATGCAGCCGCGACACTGCGTTATCGGCATAATCGTGGGCATGACTGATTCCCCTTCTGATTGGGTGGGAAGCCTGAAGGGCGAGTTTGGAAGGGCTCTGTTCCCTTCATCTCACTCCTTTCCCGCTCGCATTTCACCCAACAGTTGTTTGGTTTTTGAGCAATCTGTTCCTGGAAAGCACGGGAAAGTAACAGATTGATGCATCGACTGTGTGTGGCCAAGTGATTTATTTTTAATGTGACTAAACAAGACACACACCTGCCTATGGAAACGTCATCACATTGAATCATCAGGGACTCGGATGGCCATTTAGGCATGGAAAAGACAGGGAGGAGAAAGGAGAGGAGAGGAGAGAGGAGAACAGAGGAGAAGAGAGGGGAGGGGAGGCGTGCAGGGGTGGGCAGAGAGGGAAGAAGAGAGATGGGAAGGGAAGGGGACAAATGAGCCAGCTCCCTAAAAGTTACGATTTTAACAGCATCAGTGAAGCACTCCCAGTTGGCCAGAGTGCCCCGCATTTAGCTTTGCTGATGCCTGAAATGTCATAATTATAGACTTTCATCCCCATGGTTTAACCAAACACAGTATGTCCCCCACTAAAGTGTAAATGCAAAGAAGTGGTACATCAGACTGCACCCATCATTTTCGCCCCAGTGAGAAAGGATTTATATCTTTTATAAAAGCAGGAGGGTTTTTTGGGGGGGCAGACAGGTATTAAAACAAAGTTTATGGGAGTCATCGGTGAGAGGACAAAAGGGCACAGAAAGGAAATTTGGGGGTTCTGGAGACTTTTCTTAATTGTAACAGCTGCCTTTCCTGAGCATTTGCTAAGTCCAGGCACCACCGCTGTTTCGTGTATTGTTTCCTTCTGTCTTCACAATAGGCCTGGAATTTCACGCTGGTGTTGCTGTCACTCCCCTGGTGAGGGGCTGCTGGCCCTGTGAAGCTGAGCCCCATACAGCAGGGGCCGGGTCCCAGCCCCCTCCTCCAGCTCCCTGGGCCAGACTGCTCCACTTTGCACTGCTGTTGTCTGTTTCCAGATGCTCCCCCCAGCTGGTCTGTCATGCCTTTGAGGGCTCGCTCAGCATCTCTGCAGAGCCTTTTGGGGGAATGTATATGCGCTTTAACAGTTGCAGGAGTATCTTTCTCAAAAGCAACACCGTATCTTTGTGTTTTCTACTAATACAGACTGTGGTAGCTTTACTTTTTCTTGAATTTCATATCAATGTCCTTCACCCTGCCCCTAGCATTTGGTACAGTAGCACATGAAGGAGCTTATGAAGTCATAAGCAAAGTGGGAGCCCAGCAGATTGGTAAAATTTTAAAGACTGATATTATCTAGTGTGGGCAAGGTTGGGGGGAAATGGATACTCACGCGTCCTATGTCCTTGGGGAGGCCTTTCTAGGAGGCAAAGCACAGTAAATAAATAACAGCGGCTTAAACAAGATACGAGTTTTGTTTTTCTCATAGGAAAGTCTCACCTGGAGGGAAGTAAGACAGGTGGCTCGGCTCCACACATTATCCAGGGACCCAGCTGCTTTCTGCACAATGCGTCACCATCTCCAAGGATGTTGTTTGCATCACCTGGTAGAAGCTACCTCTCACCACCATATCTGTTCTCCAAACAGCTTTCTCCATGGGGAAAGCAGAAGTAGAACAAACAGTTTCTTTTAAATACATGACCCAGAAGTTTTACACTGTACTTCCCACAGGCCAGAACTTAGCTAACATGTCCCCATGTAGCAGCAAGGCAAGTGGAAAATACATTCTCAACCTGTGCCCACCTACAACTCAGGACATGCATTGCTAAAAGAAAGAATAGCTAAAATGGATACTGGAGGGACCATTAACAGCTTCTGACAAACAGGAATGATCAAAATTGAAACCATATGTATTACTTGGCCTAGCAATTCCAGTTTTAGAAATCTACTCTAAAGAAATATTTATGCAAGTACACAAATATGATGTATAAGGGTAATAATGACGGATTTAAAATATGTTCACAAATTCTTTAACACCTCTCTCTTCAAAAGTGCTAGACTTAGTGACTCACTTCTAATGAGTAGAGTGTGGCGGAGGTGGCAATGTGTGATTTCTGAGGCTGGGTGATAAAAGGCATTACCGCGTTTTTAGCCAGCATCACTAGCTCTGGGGGAAACAACCACCATGTTGTGAGGATGCTCAACCAGCCTTGTGGAGAGTCCCACGTGTGGAGAA
The DNA here is from genome assembly GCF_000956105.1 of Propithecus coquereli. Classification (NCBI taxonomy): domain Eukaryota; kingdom Metazoa; phylum Chordata; class Mammalia; order Primates; family Indriidae; genus Propithecus; species Propithecus coquereli. The sequence goes on along the minus strand of NW_012155507.1, from coordinate 761,034 downwards.
ACTAAGGCCTCTCACCAACAGCCAATGCCCACTTGCCAGCCCTAGGAGTAAGTGGACCCTCCAGTCCTACTCAAGCCTGGGTGACCGAAGTCAACCTCTCAGCTGCAAACCTCTGACAAATGCCGAGCTGGAAACCACCCAGCCAAGCAGCTCAAAATTCTTGACTGGCAAAAAGTGTGAACAGTTATAAATATTATTATACTTTTAAGCCACTAAATTTTAGAGAAATGTGTTAGGCAGAAGTAGATAACTAATAAAATAGTCATTGCTTCCTTGTTTTTCATAGGAAAAAAAAAGAAAAAAAAAAAAAAAGAAACACCAGAAATGTCAACAACGGGGCGTTAAACACCCATGATAAGTCCACAGTTTGGAACAGCTGTTAGAAGGAGCTAGGGCTATGGTGTAAAAGACGTGTATGTTGACAGCTCCAGAGACATATTAGTATATGAAAACAGCAGTCTGAAGAACACTTTATTGCATGGTCCCAATTATATAAAACTGCAAAAATAGTTATGTGTACATATATGCATATATGCAATAAACCCGTATTTGTATATACCCAAATGTGTCTATTCACATAGTACAAATGCACAGAATAGGAGTGCAACGGTGCGTACTGAACTGCAGCAGTGGTTTTCCCTGGAGAAGGGAAGTGGAATGCAGGTGGGGGTGAGGGTGGCAACGCGATGTTCACATTTTGCTTTGTAATATCTTGTATTGTTTCAGCCTCCTACAATGAAAATGCATTTGTGCATTTCCTGTGTGATAAAACAAGAAAAACCATAAAAAGAAAAAAAGAGGCAGGCAGATAATGGAGGTAGAAGGAAGAGGGCATAAGTGCAAAACATTTTACCTACTGTGTCGTGACTGCAAACACCTTATTTTATCTTTTTTTTTCATAGCACCCCAACCTAGAAAACAGGCACTGTATTTTAAAATAAACAACAACAAAAAGGAACCCCTTGGCTATGGCCTTGCTCTTGCTCGGGACAGGCTGCCCAGAGGCGGTCTGTCGAGGATCATGGAAACTGCCCAACTTGACTTTTGCCTGTCGCCCCTGGAACTGTCCTCGCTTTTGGAATGTGGAGGGGGGACAAACCTAAGGGACAGTGGCAGCAGCACAGAGTGGCTGGCAGACAACAGGAAGAAGAGGGAAAGAGGTCACAGTGGGGAGCCAGGTGGGGTACTGGGGACGCTCTGAGCGGAGTGCCCAGTGGGGACAGCAGTGTGGCTCCCCGTGAGTCTCCAGGGCCAGAAGTCTGGGCAGATTTTGCATAAAGGCCATGGAAACAATCGGGCCCAGTGCACAAACGAGAGACTGAAGGAGGTGGCACGGAGAGGCCAGAGTCAGTTTACACCCCTATGAGGTCGTGGCCACGTGGGGCGGGGAAGCGGATACCCCTCTCTGTGGGATTGGGCCTTCCCATCCCTTCGCTTGTCCCTGCCCCGCCTGAGCCTCACCAGAGACGCAGACACGGAGGGAACCCTGGACCCGAGGCCGAAGGTGGACGGGCAGGCCACCATCAGGGAGAGACCAAGTCCCCAGATCCTTGCCCTCCTCCCCACAGGCTGGGCGGAAAATCAGGAAGTGGATGGGTTCGGTCTGTGCAGCCACGTGGCTCTGCGCTAACTGAACACACTTCCCCAGACCGGGTGGAACGAAGAGAACGCTGGGCAGTTTTGCCACTCCCTTGTTAAACGCTTCCACAGCTCTCCGTTGCCCTAACGAGCTCACCATCACAACCTAATTAAGACCTTTAGAGGCCCTAAAGTTATAGCAACCACTATCTCCATTGATGTAATTTAAAATAAAAGCAGTCCTCAGATGGAACTTCCTCCGAGACGATTTTTTTCCCTATCGAATTATTTCAACAACAGCAACATATTTGCCCTTGCCCGGTAGCACACTAGCCTGCCCATCTGATGACCCAGAAGGTTTGCAAAGCCAGTGAGGTCTCCCCACCTTGGCTCTGTCCGCTCGCTGCACCGACCACCTGTTTCCAATTCCTGCGAGGCCCAGCCCTACCCCACCTCCCCGCGGTTCCTACACGTCCACTCCTGCAGCCGCCTCACTGCCTTCCCATTCCCAACTTCCTGTCGGGCTGGTGAGACGCCTCCAGCGCATTCTCCATCAGGGGACTCACCACACAGTAGGCTAGTATTCCTGTGTCTCCTCTGTCACCCTGTCTGCGCTCTGAGGTCTCAGAAGGCAAAGAGGCGTCTGTTTTGCTTATGGTTCTGTCCCCAGAACTTAGCATGGGGCCTGACACGCCATTGTGCTCAAATAAATACATCAATATTTAAAATTAGCCATTTATCCATAGCAAAACAATTCCACAGAATAAAAATAAATTCATTCCATCACATTATTCAGCGTGTCAACATTTACCGAGCACCTCCTATGTGCCAGACAGGCAACACTCAATACACGTTAGCTTCCTCCATGCTAAAATGGACCTGGTGTCCACCTAAGTTTGCTGGAGCCCCAAAGGAAACCAATTATCCTGTCCTTTCCCTGGGTGTCTGATTGAACTCAGTGTGTCCGTCATAGCCACAGAAATATCACTAACAGGCAATGCCAGCAGGATTAGATCTGCCAAGTGTTTAAAGTTTAGCAAGAAGCTTTCTGCAAATGTCAACACTACCACTCTGTTTCCTGCAAACCAGCATTCTAATCAGCAGGGCTGCCTTTTCCAGCTCATTGAGCAACGACACAAAAAAGCCCCAGCATAATCATTGCTCTAGAAGAAAAATACCAAAAGACAGAAAGGAGGTAATAACAATCATAGCTCCTACTATGTGCAAGGCGCCATACTTACTGCTTTAGTTTGTCTTCGGTCCTCACAAGGACACTGACGGATGGAGAAACTGAGGCTCACAGAAGTCACATATTATCTCCAACCGAGGCCTGAGCTTGGGCACTTTCCACAGCACCCCGCTACCTTGGGAAAAACTACCATTGTGCCCAATCAGGATACAATGTCTTAGAGTAGGAGGGTCTTCAGGGGCAGGTCTTAGGAAAAGACAGTGACAGTATTTCTCATGCCAGGGTGTCCTGGGACTTCAACCTTCTCGTCTTCCTCTTCAATTCCCTTCAGAGGCCAGGTGTAGTGATGTAATGATTTTGGAAATTTTTGAGCTCAAGGAGGAAAATATTTTCTTTTTTTTTTTTTTAAAGGGGAGCCGTTGGAGTGTTTGCATGTTGGGTTCCTGGCACAGCAGCTGGTAGGCTTGATGGGATTTCAAAATGAAGTTACTAATGGAAATTATACACTGGGGACTTTCCAAAGAAATTGCTAATAGAGAATGGCTTGTGTTAGGTGACTGGAAGTGTTGCTCCAGGTTGTCACAGCTGTGTGCAGACAGTACAGAGGCCAGCCTGTCTGAAATGTTACAGTGGGGGTCACCTCTCAGACTTGGCTGTGTACAGGAGGTATAAAACCGGATGCAAAAGACACACTAACCAAGAGAAGGCAGCAGTCTGTCTCCAGGTGTGGATCTGAAGACGTTTAATCCTGGACACAGGATGTATGTAAGAGCCTGATTCCTGATTCCCGATTGTGGGGCAGGAGCAGGCAGCAAGTTCCTAATTTTGACCTCCAAACATCCCTGGGGCACTATGGCCCTCGGTTCTAACACTGGCTTCCCACTAGCATCATCTGGTGAGCTTTTAAAAAAAATACAAATGCTCAGGACTCATCCCAGATGGATGAAATCCAAATCTATAGAGAAGGGATCTGGCTGTCACATATTTTCAAAGCTCTCCATGTGAAGCCAAAGTTCAAAACTACTGATACAGCCTAGGCGTCCCGTGATCACAAGGATCAGCTAGAGAACTCCTTAAAATAATTTTGTCCAGGCTTCTCCACAGTAGATCTTGATTCAGTGGGCCTAGGAAGGGCCTAAGAATCTGGTTTTTTAACGAACCCCCTGGTGCTTGTTATGATCAGATGAGCCTGGGGACTCACAAGTATAAATAAATGCTATATTCTCGTATTATCACCACAATCACCACTTCTGACATGTTCTTATCTGTGTGCGTTATTGTGTCTCAACTATCGTTAGACTGTAGGCTCCAAGAGGGAAGGGCTTTGTCCTGTGTACTTCGTGTTCTCAGCCCAGAGAAGAATGCAGAGCAGTGGGGATTCCATGGTCATTTGTTGAACGAATGAATGAATTTTTTTTTTTTTTTTTTTGCATTTCATGTCTTCTACCTTGTGAACCAAGTTAACGGTGAGATGGAAACTTTGAAAGAAAATAGAAATATATACAGTACTTTTATTTCACATCCCTTTATAGATCTAAAGTCCGGTTTTTACAAACACAAAGATTTATTCCGTATGGAACCCGATTCCCTTCAGTCAGTCATCAAGTTTGGATATTTGGAGATCTGAAGTCCCAGAGAAAACCAGAAAGGTTTAGGAGAAAAAAAAGTTCAGAAATGTCCAAGACAAAACCCTCTACCCTTAGCCAATTTTTTCCTGAAATTTTCTGCTTTGTTGCAAGTCTCGTGTAACTAATGAAGCTATAGGGTCTAGACAGAAAACTATACAAAGCGTTTTCAGAAAAGTTGGTGAAGCTGTATGTTTTTATTTATGCATAGTTATAAGACATTTATTGTGCAACTAATATTTTCCAATAAGTGTCACTGGGAACTCAATGAAAAACAACACACAATTCTGCCCTCAACGACTGCTTGCCCGGTTAGCGGAAAGCTAGCCGCGGAACCAGGCAGCTACAATGTGGGGTGGTAACACAGGTCAGCAAATCTCAGATGCTTTCTGTTGTAAAGATGCACCATTACTTTATGTACCACTAAGAGAAATGCTGCCTATTGAACCAAGACATACTGTAGATTTTAAGACCTACTCTAATTTCAGAGCTGTGAAGATGTGTGTGTGTGTAGTGTTGAGCGGGGGCAGGGAATGCACATTTTATTATAGAACTGATGAAATATGTAAGTGCTGAGAGGTAAACTCAGACCCAAAGGACATGTAGAATAAGCCAAAGGGCAGAGTGTGGAGGGAACTCGGAGCAGGCAGAGTATCATGCAGTGGGAACAATTTGTGCTGAGAGGTCTGGAGGGAAGGGGGTGACCGTCTGGTGCTCAGGTGACAGGTGAGGCTGGAGAAGGAAGGAAGGGCAGATCATGATTAGCCCTGTAAGTAGGTGACCTTCGTCCCAGTTTACATCCACAGCACCTGCCCTCAATCTTACATGTCCCATTGGGCAATGAACTCTATGATCGTCCTACTAATAACAAGAGCAGTGGGAACAATCGAAAGGTTTGAAACAGGGAGAATACCGTGAGTGGGTTTGTGAAGGGGCGCATGTTGGGAGGTGGGATGGGGATTGCTTAATCTGAATTTCTTTGGATGAGCTAATATGTTCATACAAGACAAAATTTTAAAAAACACAAAAGAAAAAATTTTCCTTCTACCTCTGCCCTCCTCCCAACCCTCCATCCCACCCCACACCAACCCAATTTCCTTCTCTAGAAGCAACCAATATTATTAATTTCTCGTGTGGCCTTTCAGAGATATTTAATACATACACAAACGAACCCTTGCCTTTCACATGTATCTGTCACTTTCTCTCTAATCCTTTATTTTCATGTAACATGCCTACTTTCCTTATTCCTCTTGCTGTCTCTCACTGAGTTTTCAGCAGTATTTATTCTCCCTTTTATCCCTTCAGATTTTAGGCTTCATTTTACGAATGAGGGTTGCATGGTTTTCATTTGTTCTTTCCCTTCTTCCCTGAGCTCTGTCTGCTTGGGATTCGTGTCCTCCTATTGTTTCATTACTCCTTCCCTGATCTCTAATGTGTGCATTTTCTTTGTTGGAAGGAATTACTTCTCTCTGTTTTCTTAATTTTCTTGTTAGAATTTCCATCTGCTCCGTGGCAACATCTTTTGATGAATCTTTTTTACCTGCTATTGCTTTTTCTTACTTTGTTTTTTTTTTCCTCCTTTTTTCCTTATCAAACCTTTGAACAGATTACTCATTACTGAAGCAGGCATTGTTTTCCTTTCTCCATGGACCCCAAGTATGAGAGAGGCCAAGATTGTCTTCCAGGTTGGCTAAATGTTCCTGATGACCCAGGGTTGATGTAGGTTCACTTAGCCTTGAATTCTCTCCAACCAATGGTGAGGCTTTCCCCAGTGCAAGGTCTCTCCTCCCCTGTTGCCACAGAGACAGAGCACTTCCTACAAATATGGCTTGTCTGGGTGATGCCTCCTACAGTCCTGGTCCAGCAGAGCTTGTGCCACAGCACCGACACCCACTTTCTCCTCTTGCAAACAAGGGCCCTCTGCACTCCGTGTCCAGGTATGCCCCTCCCCTTCTGGAACAGTAGTTTGTGGGCCATCCCTGAGACTTCACAGCCCAGCATCCTTGATCTACTTCCCACATCTCTGCCGAAGTTCCATTGCTTTTGGTGACCCTTCCACCTATTTTGTGTTTTAGGTGTCTCCTACTTTCCCTAAAAATGGTAGTTGCATTTTTATTTCTCAATTCCCTTTTGCTTTTGGATTATTTCCAGAAAAGGAAAGGGGGATTGCTAACTTTACACCATCTTCAAATCAGAAGTTCTCAGATGAGAAAGATCATGTTGGCAGCCATGGCTTGGAGAACAGGCTGGAGACAGAAAGACCGTAGATCGGCAGACCAGTTGGGAGATTGCTTCTGCACTGGTGAGTTGGTGTTGGGGAGGGAGGGAAGTGGTTAGATCCAAGGTGCATTTAGGAGGTGATATTGCTAAATCTGCCTGGCTGGTTAAATGTATGTTTGGAGGGGGGCAGGTGGATCAGGAGGAAGTGAAATATGTCAGGGATGGCTGCTGGGAGCTGCTTGCCATGTAACATGGAACTGGGCTTTTTGTCTGTTTTGCAGCTTCCCGCCATGTTCCAAGCCATATCTATGTGGTTGGTTGGGCCCTCTGGGAAGGTCATAGGGAGTCCTAATTGGACAATGAGCTTCCCACCCCTTCCCTTGAAGGTCCCCTGTAGATATCTGGATGAAACTCTTGACTGCTGGAAAGCTTCGAAAAGGTCTGAGGCAGTCAGAAGCCAAGTTCCTTGTTCTAAAATTTCTCTTATTAACCAAGCCTCCCTGATGATGAGACCTGAAGATGGAGATCTGCAAGATAAAATAAAACAAAAACAAAAAGCCGGGTGCAAAATGCTCTGTAGAATTGTAGATATCCCAGTGTTTCCTGCCAAGTCCTCACTAAGGAGCACAGCGAGGAAATAAGGGACCCAACAGAAATCCAATAGTCCACCCCCAGCCTCAGGAATGCGTCTCATGGTACCTAAACTACAAAAACTGAACAGAGATTTGTCTCTCTTGAGGATTCTCCAGAGCAAAAAAGAAAACAGTATGATTCTTTTCTTTAATCAGTTTGCAATAAGTCCTGAACATTTGTTTTTGTTGTTGCTGTTGTTGTTTGTTTGTTTTATTTCCTAAATGTGCAGCCAGGGTTGCAAACTAAAGATGGTCAGGGTTCAAAGTTAGGAATTTGCTGGCTCCAGTTGTGGCCACTCTTGTGCAAAAATACAGCTGCCTGCCTGTGTCCAAAATGAAATGTCTTTGGTTCTACTCCCGGGACAGACTGACAGCTGCCCACACAATAACACAGATACTGTGTATTTTGCATCTGGTTCCTTCTAGATGTTTCTTGATTCCACGTATATAGTTACAGCCAAGCCTGGCCTCGATGCCTTCTATACACAGCTTTGACGGGCAAAGCAATATTTCCAATCATCTGATAAAAACTATTCCCTATTAGTGATTTCTGTAGGAAGTCCTCAGCTATTACTAAGCTAGTTATTGGGGCACTTAAGGATTTACTTTGGCAAGAATAATGCTGGGTCCTTTGGTCTTTAGGATTTTCTGCTCCTAAAAATCCCAAGACCATGACTGTGCTCGAAAATGGAATGTTATACATTCATTTTAAATGGTGCTTATGTAAGACGGGGCATTTAGGGAGTTTTTAAAAAGTTGAGGGGATACTGATGATATTGTGAAAAAAGGACAAAAATTATATAATTTCAAGTATGCTAAAAAATACGTGTGATTGAGCAAAAAGAGACTTACCACCCTGGCTTCCCCACGAACCCACACCCACCTTTATTTCCCTTTCAAGAGATTAAAGCAGTCAGCAACTTGAGTGCAGTATGCTTTTTGTCAAGTTAATGAGGGATATCTTGTCATCTAACCCCTTGGGCAGAGAGGATGGAAATGTTCTCCTGGGCTAATAAGGTCAGGGTTTTGCTCACAGGAAATAGAGTTATGAATATAGTAATAAGAGGAATACTAATTTCTTATGTGGGTCAAATATTTTTTGTGTGGTTGTGATTTTTTTCCTGGAAGAGATTCGTCTTTGGATAGCGAGACGCGTTTTATTTCAGATGCACCGTTGGGTGAAGCAGCTACAGTTCAAGTGGAAGAGCTCGCATGCCACCTCCCGCCCCGCCCCGCCCCTCCCGGGGAAGCCTGCCCTCCTCCTCTGGAGCAGCAGCAGCTGCCAGCAGGGGGGGGGGGGGGGGAAGACACGTGCATCCAGAGCCAGAGGCTGGGAAATGGGGGACGCACAAACGGGGAGTCAAGAGTTCCTCATTCATTTTAGGAAGAGAGGTTGCTCCCAGAAGGGGATGGGCTGGATATCTGAGGAGGAAGGGATGGAAAACCAGAGAGGCAACTGGAAGAGAGGAGAGAGGGGAAGAGATCCACACAGGGGACCTTGAGCAAGTCCGAGGGACATCACGAGATACCTGTCTCCGCCGTCCCATCCCCACCCATAGGACTCCATTTCTGTAAGGCTTGGAGACAGTCTCCTGCTTTCATTGAGTGAAGGACTGAAAGCTTCCCTAGGTCCCAGATTGCCGCAGAGAAAGGATTTGCAGCCTTCTCCCCAACTGGGGTGGGCCAAAGCGGCGCCCCCACGGAGAGCCCTGGGCATGAGAAGCAGCCACCCCGGGGACAAGCCACCTGATCTCCTGACACGCCCTCTCCAGACGCAAGGAGGAAGCCTGTCACAGGATTCACACATATATGTGCACAGGAAAAAAACTAGGAGATGGGCTAAAACGTTAACCATGCTTCCCTCCAGATATCCGGCCTGTGGGTACCCTATTTTCCTGTTTCCGTATGCTTTTCCGAACTGTCAAATTGTTGGTAATAAGAGGGATGTGCTATTTTTATAATCAGGAGGGGACAAGTTTCATGGTTGACTGCTCAGGGAGGCCGTAAGGCTGGAGGCTTCAGAGTAAGAGGGCGGAGGCAGATTTATAGGGGAGGGACAGAGTGGTAACGAGCATCCCAGAAGGGAAGGGACTTGGGTGGCCGGTCCAGGCCCCTGCCTTCCGAGACACATGCCCTGCACCATGTCAGAACTGCCCCTCGCCTTCCTCACCCTTCCGCCCCTAGCAGGATTCCAAAAGAGGTTTGCCTTCATGCTAATTGCCCTTACAGCCCTCCTGCTCTAGTGTTCTCAATAGAAAACAGGGCACTGATGGCTGGGTGGAAAATAGGGCATGATCTTCCTGCAAAGTCTTTGCTCGAAGACCCGCCTGTGGGCAGTGTCCTCTTAGAAGGCCCAGTCACCCATGGGGAAAAGAAGTCAAGCTGGGCCCCAGGGGAGGGAGAGACCCTGGGAAAGAGGAGGAATGGGGGGGGATTCCTATAGGACTGCGCAGGGAGAGCTGGGGGCCTGCAGAGAAACGGCGCCTCCTTCTCTTCTTCCTTCCTTCCTTCCTTTCTCCCCTCCTTCCTTCTCTTTCTAATTGCATATGAAATGCTGTCCAGGCATATTGTGTGAGATACAACAACAGAGCGGAAGACGTGGCCCCTGCCTTCAGGAGCTTACAGCCGAGTGAGGAGTACGACCCAGCAGGGACAGTTAATTTCCTGGCACGAGTGCTTGGTTTCTGTAAATTTTGCTCCTGCCAGATGTGTGTGTGTGTGTGTGTGAGAGAGAGAGAGAAGGGGGGAATTAATAAGAAATAAACACTGGGATATGCTAGCCCTTAAAAAGCAAGGATGTCACCTTACAGGAGGCTTATATCACCCCAAGCGTAGAGAGTTCCAGACTTGCAGAGGTGAGGAAACAGCTACTTTGGAGCAATACTATTAATACTGTCCTCACCTCACCCCTCCTCCTCTTCTTCCCTGAATAATAGCCCCCCAAAGACGCCCATGTCCTAATCCCTGGAATTTGTGCATATGTTACCTTACGTGGCCAAAGGGTCTCTGATGGTGTGATCAAATGACAGGTCTTGAGATGGGAGATATCCTGGATTAGCCGGGTGGGCCCAATGTGATCGCAGTGTCCTCATAAGAGGAGGTGGGAGGCTCAGAGAGAGCAAGAAGATGTAAGGGTGGAAGCAGGAGTCAGAGAGGACAGAATACTCTGTGCTGCTGCTTTTGAAGCTAGAGGAAGTGACGCAAGCCAAGGTGGTCTCTCCACTCCGGCAAAGGCTGTGCAGAGCCCCCGGAAGGAACGCAGCCCTGCTGACCGCACTTCCGACTGCCCGAACTGCAAGACAATAGATCTGAGTTCTTTTAAGCCACTAAGTTTGTGGTGACTTGTCACAGCAGCAATAGGAAACTGATACAGTTCCCTCTTCTGATCATTGTGAGGCTAGAAAGAAGAAATACTAATATTTGAAGCTACAGCAATAAAAAAAGAGAAGCCCTATTTATAAAACATAAAGTTGACTAAGAACTGATTTATTGACAAAGAATTTGATGAGAAAATGACCCAAAACCAGATCTTTAAATGAGCAGAGCATATGAACAGACAGAGTTCAGGAGAAGAAAGGGGGACCGCTCTGCGCTAAATGGAGGGATTCTCCCAGACACGCTAGAGTGACGAGGAGCAACGGCAGACATCTGGGGGTATGTGACTCCATTTGTGTCAAAAACAGCAGAGTCACACCTATAGGATTATGCACGCTCCTTCTTACTGAAAATGTAAGTGAGATTGCCTTAGGGAGACAAATGGAGGGGAATGGTATTTCATTTTTTAAACTTTCCTGTTTGAATTTTTTAACCTTATAACTTGGCTTTTTTTCTGTCAGTAAAGGCTATCTGACCAGAGAGATTATGACTCATTTTTGGTTTTCTTCCTAGTACTGCTCTGTCTCGGGAAAAAGAAAATTCCAACCAGTGTCATATAAGGTGGACCGCGTAGGGAGAAATCTGGCGGAGAGGCTACCAAGATGTTCACTATGCATTCAAGTTCGTGTAATCAGAAAGACGGGGCTGCCCTGTAAGGTTTATTACTCAGGTTTTTCCTTGGGGGACAGAGTTAAAAGAAGTGTGATAAATCCCCAGGCCACTGTGCTCCCGGCATCTCTCGGGAGGGTTACCAAGGCCCTGAGATCTCTACATGATTGTGTCATCAGCCTGGTACCTCTGGGGCTTTGGGGAGAACAGATGTGCATTCAGGTCCCGGGTTTGCCACTCACCAACCATTCAACCTTGGGTAAGTCAGGGGGCTTCTCTGGGCTTTTGTCTCTTCGTCTGTAAAAATGGGAGTGGCTAAGGTATTTGTTTCCAGGGTTATTGTGAGGCTTAAATAAGATAATCTTGTGAGGTGCCCAGCACAGCTGCCGCCCAAGCAGGAACACAACAAAACCACATTTTCTCTTCCTTTCTTATGGTTATTTCTAAGCCTGTCAAGGGCTGAAGGAGGCCCTTGTTCCACAGGAGAGAGGTAAGAACAAGTCTTTGTCTGTAAGAGTACAGAAAACTCACGGAGAAAACCAGAAACGCGCAGCCACGTATCTATTTCCACGTTTGTGCAGTTGCCTCCGGTTTGCTGTCTTTACCATGTCACCGAAGGTTAATAAAACGTGTGAGCTCTTTAATGCCAAATGGGCACGTTTCCCTTTCTCCCTAATAGACGTTTTAATGTCACTGCAGGAGCTGAAATCCTAGGTGCGGTTAGCCCACGCGTCTGCCCCCCGGGACCGGGATGGGAGAAGAACAAGCACACTTTGTTCCCAGAGCCCAGTTGTGATGAGCTAGTTTCTGGTAAGTTGAAACAAAAAATGGAGCAGTTTCACTTTTAGCTGCTCCAGGTGGGAACTGGGGCTAGATGTACTGCTCTTAAGGGAAAAGCTGAACTCTTGGAATCCCACAATCTGGAGATTCAAAGGGTCTTTAAGAATCGTTTCCTCTGGTGGCCACCTCCCACCAGAAGGCTTCGTGCACACCCCTGCCAAGGGGGGAGCAGCCCACGCCTGTGAGCTCCGAATGAGGAAGGGTCAACTTCTGCAGGGCCAGCACAGTTGTCTGGGGCGCCTCCTGTTTCCCTAGGCCTTCTGGGATATTCACTCTTTTCCCAAGAAGAATTCCCTTATTCTTTTCTCTCCTATGCATTAGTTAATTTGTTCATTCCACACACTTCTGTGGAATCCTTTAAGCACAAAGCACTGTCCTGGGTTCTGGTCTGAGCAGCAGTGACAAGAATATCAACCCTGCCCTTAGGGCAAGGCCACTCTGGTGGCCGAGGGAGAGAGAGGAGGCTGCAGCACAAGGAGGCGCCAACCAGTACCTACAGGGAGACACAGGACCTGAGGCCTGATTAGATTTGGGGGAGTGAGGGAGAGGAAGGAGTCAAGAGTGACCAGGTTTCCAGCTCAATGGCTATGGTGACCAACAGAAAGGGAAGCAGATCTTGATGGGGGTGGTTTGGGGGGAGTGAGAATGAATTGGCTTTAGATGTGTTGGGTTTCAGCCCCAGTGGTTCGCCCGAGTGGAAGGTCCTGCAGGGTTTCATGGCACAGGGGTGACAGCTGCCCTGGGTTCAGGACTCAGCAACAAATGGGTGGTCAAGGAAGGCAGAAGAGGGTGACGTAGCTCAGGAGAGAGATCCTATACTTACAGGGTGGGGAAAGAAGAGGCACCTCCAAGTCTGGAGGAGCAGTCTTAAAAAGTCAGGAGACACACGAGAGGGTGATGTCATACCCACTCTCGTCCATGTCCCACTTCCTGGGGGCAATTTCCTTTGGGAAGCCAACCTTGAGTGAAGGATCCTTAGCCAACTGTGTCTCCCCGTGCCACCCCCTTGAGTGGTTTCGGGATGGCTCTATGACCCCTCCGAGCAAATGGGCAGCAAGGAGTCCCGGGTATGAGGAGGGAGGAAAGGGGGGCTGTTCTAGGAGAGAAGAATTCTCGCCTTGGCTTGGAAAGAGTCAGGTGAAGGTGTGAAGTCAGGTACCGACACAGCCTTTTATAACAGGGAGGGAAGCCTGGAGTGGCCGGGGTTCTCTAAGTGAGGCCTGAGGACGAAGCCTGAACTGCAGATGGCAGAACAGGAGAAACTGGGTCTTAGGTAACACTGTTTGAGCCACTTGGTCAGCTCCACTTGAAGTCAGCTCTACCTCTAGGCCTTCCAGTTATGCAAGTTGATGATTTCCCTCTGCTGTTTAAGCCGGTCTGAGCTGAGCTTTTGTTTGTCTTGTTGCTTGCAATACCCAGAGGCCTAATGAGTGCACATGCCGAAGAAGAGACCTCCTGGGGTCCGTGGGTGGATCATGGGGCTAGAGAGGAGGCGTCAGGATTTCAGAAGCTTTGACACTGTGTCCCTGAATCACTGTCACCTACAGAGCCACATCGGTGCATTTTCTGTTTTCTATTTTGCAATCTCTTTACAGGCTCGTTTTCCCTTCTCCTGCGGTACCGCCTCCCTGACGGTGCAGTTCGCGTGATTCTAAAGTTGCTTACTCACTGGGAGTGAGTAGGTAGGAAATATGATAGGTTACACTCCTCTTCTCTTTATGTTTCCTGCCCAGATGCTGAAGAGCCACTCTCACAATCCAGGGCCAATGGCACGTGACGGCATGTCCTTGAGCATCTCCCACTCAGATCCATCTTCCGCACTGAGGCTGAGTGGGCTCTCCAAAATGCACGTTCCTGCTTAAAAAACGCCAATGCTTCCCATGGCCTGCAGGAAGAAATCACAGACCCCTTCATATGGTAAATGTGATCACATACGTGTTTGAGATCCTGGGTCACTTTCCTGCTGCAGCTACCTTCGCGTGAGCCTCGGACTGCACCGCTGTTTGTAATCAGGGTGTTCGCATGTGCCATGCCCATCCGCACCTCTGAGCCTGCGTTCCCGCCTTCCCTCTGCCTGGAAAGGTAATTAACAGCAGTAGCTCAGGTTCGCAGGGCACGCGTGTCCGGCGGTCTAGGCACTGGACTAAATGCTGCACGCGGATCATCTTGTTTCATCCTCACTGCTTCCGGATGAGATAGGACTGTTATCATCCCCGCGTGCCCTCCCACGGTGTCACTAGGTCTGCACAACTCAGACTTGGGGGAAGATGCCAGAAAAGCACCTGTGGACTCCGGGTTGAGGGCTACCGCTGCAGTTAGGAAGTGGAGAGCAAAGGAGGAAGGTCAGAAAAGCCATGATAGCTCAGGGGCTCGGGAAGAGTGTGAACCACAAGTGAGAACTGGGTAAGGAACTGCGGGTGTGTCGGGAGGGTGGGCAGCTCCGTCTCAGTTGAGATTGGGGCTCCTCCCACTCAAGCAACGGTCTCAGGGGCTTACAGAATCCCCATCGTTCAGACTAGGTCCTCTGGGCTACGAGCCACCCTGGACGCCACAGAGGATGGCTGTTGCCCGGGTTTGCCTAGTCCCTGAACACTGGGGGCTCCACAGTGTCCCCGCTAGGCTTACCTGAGTGTGTGTGCGTGTATGTGTGTGTACCGGGTGGGGGGATTATTTGCACCTTTGCCAAGTTTGGGAGCCTTGCTGGCCACTTCCTCTGAGGTCCTCCTCCCCACCTCCAAGTCTGCCCCTTTTCTGGTTGGGAGAAGCTCCCCAAATCTCTTCTTCAGCTGCTTCCCTCTGGCCCCCCTCTAAGCCCTCCCGCTCTCAGACAATCCAGCATGATTCCCCTAAAACCATGTTTCCACAAAACAAAAGCTAGAGAAGGGAGGCGGTGTCTTCTGGGGTGCTTGGCAACGGCAGCCTCTGAGAGCGGAGCTCACACGCCGGGCCCCTCCCATGCTGCGGAGGGGAACGTCTGCAGCGGAAAGAGCAAAGCACACATCACGCGCACATGCAGTACCTCCCATCCGTCCCTCTTGCAATTACGTCTTCATTTGGTTAATGACTGGCTTCTGCATTCCCACTGAGTGTAAGCCGTCTGAAGGCAGGATTTTGTGTCTGTTTTGACCACTGTTGCCCTAGGATGGAGCTTAGCACACAGTAGGTGCTCAGTAAGTGTTTGTGGAAGAAGGAATGGAGGGAGTGAGGGAGGGAGGGAATAAAGGCAAGGGCGACGGAGGAGGCAGCTGGCACACAGTGTGAGGGAGGATATGGGCAGGACAAGAGGAGTGTTGTGATTTCGCCTTCCCCCCCCTCCTTTTCTCAGAGCCCTCCCACTGGCCTGTGTTCCTGCAAGGGAGGAGAGGACTTCCTCCTGCCCGGGAACACCTTGGTAAGCTGCCTTCCACAGTTCCTCTTGAGAGAAGCTGCGCAGCTCAGGGGAATTTGGAATTAGGTGGAACTGGGTGTAAATTTCAGCTTACTGACTGACTTTGGGCGAGTTACCTGTTCTCATCTGTAAGATGGAGACGCTTGCTGGATTACATGAGACGCTACTATGTGCACGTGCCTGGCAAATGGTAGGTGCTCAAGAAATTGAGCTGTTATTATTTACCTTATTAGTCATCAGGGAAATTCAAACTAGAACTACACCAGAATGGGTGAAAGCACAAAGACCGACCGTATCAAGCACTGGCGAGGGTGTGGAGCAGCTGGAACTCTCATACACGGCTGGCGAGGGGTATATTGGTACAGTCCCTTTGGAAATACAGTTTGCAAGTGTCACTAAAGCTGAACATACTCATACCTACTGCAGAGACCCTGAGCCTAGGTAAATATCTAACAGAAGTTTGTTTATAAATGCACCAAAGTCACGTACAAGAATGTTCATAGTTGAGCTGTTTGTAATAGTCATACACTGGAAACCACCCAAATGCCCATTGGTGCTAACTGGAGAAATAAAATGTGCGACTTTAGACAATGGAAATGGGTGTAGCAATGAGAGTGAATGAAGTTCTGCCACCTGCAGCTACATGAATGCATCTCACAAACGCGATGTTGAGCGAAAGAAGCCAGATACGTGAGAGTGCGCCTCTGATTCCACTGAAGTTCAAAGACAAGCAAGCCTGAAATCTATGGTGTTATAAGGCAGGATAGGGATTACTTTGGGAAGGAGGGGGGCACAAAGGGGCTCTGGGAGTGCTGGCAAAATCCTGTTTCCCGATCTGGGTGACAGTTACAGTTCGCTTTGCAGAGACTTGAGTCGTACATAATTGGTTCAATTTTGCATCTTTCTGTATGCGTGTTATACTTCAACAAAAAAGAAATTGGCTTTAAGGAGAGGCAAGTAGAGGGTAAGAAGTATAGAAAGACAACATTCAGCCCCTGGGGTGGCAGGGAGGGCCGGGCGGGCTGAGGGAGGGTAGGGCTGTGGTGCAGGCTGACCACAGCCTCCCTGACCTGTCCGGGGCATCCCGGGCTAGATGATTCTCCAGAGTCCCTGACTTGGGCTGCCATGGCCACAGCTTTATACTCCAGCACTGGCCAGTCACTGGATGCGGGCTGCCTGGGGAAGAGGTAGGATCCTGGGCTATCCTGAAGGGGCTGGGCTGCCCAGAGCCCTCTCAACACGTCCCACCTTGAAGGGGGATCTGGGTGGCCACCATAGGCAGCCTGCTACCCGAGCAGAAAAGACTTTTTCGCCTAGAAAGATTTTCTCAGGCCCCTCAGCCTGGCACTCCTAGTCTGGCTAAATTCTTCCCGGAGGGCCCATCACCCATGGGACCTACAGACAGGCTTCCCACTCAGGACCTGAGGCCTGGACACACCCTGGAGTTCACCTTTGCAGTTCACCTCTCATACTTCAGCCAAAGCCCCTCCTTGGCCTGAATGCCCTACTCCTTACTCACATAGTGAAATCCACCTGGCCTGTAAGACTCGAGGGTCACCTCCTCCAGGAAGCTCTCCTGGATCCCACACACTCTCCCAGGAAGGCTGGGCCTGGCTCTTCTGAGCCCCCTTCAAGAACCCTAGCACCCTGTCTTTGCACTCTTTGTTTGCCTGCTGGTGGAAACAGACTGACATCAGGAGATGCCCCGTGATCACTGTACAACAATGGCAGAGATTCTAATAGCTGGCACTCGTTGAGTCCCTCCAGCCAGCCTGTACACTTACACACCTAAATTTACTTAATCTTGACAAACAACCTCATGAGCTGGGAGTAGTCACCTTGTAAAACAAAGGCACACTTGCCCACAATCACACCGCCACTAAACCACTGGGGCAGCACACAGACGGGAGTGGATTTGAAGCCCCAGCACCCTCTGGAAAGGGTGGTTAGGGAAGGAGGGAAGGAGAAAGGGGAAGGGCAGCACAGGGCAGGGAGGGGAAGGGAAGGAAAAGGAAGAAGGAAGAAGGGAAGGAAGAAAAGAGAGGAAGGGAGGGATGGAGGGAGGGAAGGGAGGGATGGAGGGCTCCTCTGTGCTCCCGAGCACAGGCCCATTGGCAGCCTGTTTCCTCCCCAAGCTGTGCGGAGCTGCTGGGTGGGAGAGGGCAGCCCCCCACACCCTACCCCAGCCCTGCCCACCTCTCTGTTCCCAGATCCCCCTGAGCCCCCTGGGGTCCTGGCCTGGGGACAGACAGTTGTCAAATCAAAGCCCGCCTGTGGGAGGAGACCCCTGGGCCAGGTCTGGAGCAGGGGCAGGCTGAGTTCACAGTTTTAATCCTGATGTTTAGTTTCTTTCTTTCCACCCCCAGTTGCTCCCTTTGAAAAACTGCCTTGGGGTTCGTGTTGTAGCATCAAACAGGGATGGAAGATGCATCTCACTTTAGCAGCAGGAGCCTCTAAAGCAGCTGAAGTGTCTGGGGTGCCTGACACAAAGAATCCTGCGCTGAGCTGGGAGCACAGTGAGGAGGGGGTGGTGTCGGGGGTTCACACCTGGACTGGGGGCAGAGACACACAGACCGTCGGCACAGACACACAAAAACAGTCATGCAGGTGTGCAGGATGCCTGAGAGCACAGAGACTCCCGCATGCACAGATACATGTATGATCACCCATGCATGTCCAGATAGCAGCCCCACAAGCATGCATGCACACGCATGCACATGCATGCACACATGTAATGTGTTTGTAGATAGACACACATCTATGCCCACAAACACGGAGACACACCCAGAGATTTCTGGCAAGGAGCACAATTTTGTCCTCCTTGGACAAAATTGCTTTCTGCCAATGAGTCTGCTGATTTCATCTCTGAAATGTCCCTACCAATTGTCCCTCTTTTCCACCCCTGCCACAGCCCTAGTCCCTTTAACCCCCACCTAGACAATGGCTGGACTCCTGCTCCTGTTCAGACCCGGCCTTAAGACCATCCTACACACAAGAACAGGAGCTGTCCAGGTACCCTGCAAATCTGACCACACCACTTTCATGTCTAAAACCCCTCTGAGGCCTTTCCTTTCCTACAGGACGAGGTTCGGATCACTTGGCATCCCCTGTAAGGCCCTTGACAGCCTGGCCACAGGCCCAGGCTTGGAGCCCGCTGCACTTAGTGCTCCAGCTCAGCGCCTCCGGGACCAAGATGTCCCCCACGAGGCCTCATGCTTTTGCTCTTGCTGGGCTCACCCTGTGAGCTTCCCTCCTCCCCACTTCCACCTCTCCTTTGCTCAACTGCCGCTCACCCCTCCTCCAAGACCCGGTGGCGACGACACCTCCCTGCTTCACCCTGAGTTCGGGATTGTATGGCCCTGTCCCACGGCTTCCACGGCCCTTCTTGGGCCCTCGTGGGCATCACTGTCGCCCGGATGCTCATGCACCTCCCACCTCAACTCCAAGCACGTCAGGTACAGAGCCCAAAACACACCGGGTGCTCAAATTTCTGGGTGTGAACAAATAAATAAGTTAGTCCGTAAGCTAGGATCACACTAGGTGATCGTTCCTGGCTGGGTAACACTCGGGCATGTGCCGTAACTTCTCTGAGCTCGGCCTCCACGTCAGTCGAGAGGGAGCACCACGCCTCCCGGCGGAGCTTGCGGTGGGCACTGCAGGGATGTACTAGAGAGAGCTGAGTGGCTCACACACGGTGGGCGCTCCACCACCGACAGCCATGGTTGCTGTCTTTAGTTTCTATTTTTATTTCCACTAAAGTCCTTCCACTAATGTGTTCTGATTCTCTGTCTCCCTCACTGCCTATCCAGTTGAGTGCTCCCAGAGCCGACTCCTTGAAGGTTTGTTGTCGGATTGATCGGCTAAATGGCTTCTTAAGGCTTGTTTCCAGGCTGAGAACCCTGAGCTGAGTAATGCCCCTCCTCCCCCCGGCCTCCCCTGAGACTGGAAGCTGCAGAGTGCAGGCTTCCTCCGGCGTCCCGGAGCTGAACAGCTGCTCTGCCTGGAGTTCTGTGAACCGAGCTGAGTTGGGACCTGGGGGGACGGGGCCAGCTGAGCCTTTCTGCTCCAAAACGCAGGGTCATTGCAGCCGGCCACCCAGCAGCTGCCTAGCCCCTCCCGGGTACCCCCAGGGATGCTGCACATGTGGCTGGGGTTCCCATAGCAACCTCTGGAGGGACTTGCTGTCCCTGCCTCACCGCATCTCCTCCTGGACGTGTGTGAGAGGTTACGAAGAGGCGGGGAGAGGGAGGCCTGCCAGGCACTTCAGTATGCAAACACTTCAGGTCTTTTAACCCTCACGATAACTGTGAGGAACATGCTATTATCGTCCTCGTTTTACTGACAAGGAAATTGAGGCCCAAGGACATCTCGCCCAAAGTCCCCCAGCTAGCCCAAGTTCGCCCAGCCAACAGAAAGAGAAATGGTCTGCCAGCATGCCAGCTTGTGCAGAAGCAGTCAGTGTCAGCCAGCGCTCTTCAGGGCTCTCTGGTTGCAAGCAACAGAAATCAACCCCCACTGTCATCAGCAAGAAAGAATCCACTGGAGGGCTGTGGTGCAGCACCGGGAGGAAAGGGAAGTTGAAGGCACGTGCCTGGAAAGGACAGGAAGCAGGGCGGCTTCGGGGCTCTGGGTGCCAGGAATTGACAAGCGTTTCATCAAAATGAGAAAACTTCTATTTTCAATATCTTTTAGTGTTTCCATTTAGGATTCAGGTTTCAGGAGGAAGGCCCGGGCCCAGTACCACCTGTTCGCTGGGAGAGGGCAGACTGCTGCGATTGACAGTCATACCACGCCTATTTCCAGTGGAGTAGCCCCCCAAAATCCAAAATAATTGGAATGCTGTTTCCAGAAAAAAAGGAAAGCTACGTAGGCCAAATCCCAAGCTCACCTGACCACACCGTGCTGCGACGGGTCGCAGGGTAGGAGAGTTTCCATGGGGCGCGAGGAAGGAGGTGTGGGGAGCACGAGAGAGGTGCTGCCTGGTGGAGTGAGACCCACTCAGGAGGAGCGGTGGGCAGAAGTTGGACACTGGGAAGGTGGAAGGTGAAGGTGACAGTCTTCATTTCCATGGGAACAAAGTGCATCTATGTCTCAATGTTGTCTACCCTGTTAACTGACCTTTCACATCCCAGTACTCTCTCCCTCCCTCTCCTTTCCTCTTTACCCAGCGTCTAATTCCCAGGATCCAAGAGGATTATTCATCACCAGCCCTGGCCAGCCAAGAAGAGTCCTGTCACCTTCTAACATTCTACATGACTTATGCTAATTGTCTACTACCTGCCGCCCTGGTCCCCTCTAGTGTGCGAGATCCAGGAGGTCAGGAACTTTTCTCCTTTTTGTTCACTGCTGTCTCCCCAGTGCCTAAAAAAGTGCCTGGCACATGGTAGGTGCTCAAAAAATATCTGCAGAATGAATGAGGAAGAACTGATCATTCCAATAGGCTCTTGGGCTGCAATGATGAACCAAGGGAAGGATCCTGACCCCATGAAGCTTACCGTCTCCATGAGTGTAATGAGGCAGAAACAACATCAACAACAAAAATGTATAGAAAAAGAACAAAACTAATAAAAAAATTGTGGTATAGACCTTGAAGGAAACAAAGATTTCAAAAAGAAAGTGCTAAGAGGGTGGGAAACTGCTTAAGACATGGCAGTCACAGGACAGAAGGCCTCTCCAAGCAGCGTTTAAATGGAGACCTGAAGCGTGAGGAGGAGCGGACCATGGAAAGTGTGAAGGCCACATCTTCCAAGCAGAGGGAAGAGCATGTACAAAGGCCCTGAGGCTGGAAAGAGCTTGGTATGTTTGGGGAACTGGACCAAGAAGACCACTGTGGCCGGAGCTTAGTAACAACGGACTAGAGGGATACAGGCTGAGGACAGAGAGTGTGCCGGGGGCCGGGTCGCCAGCACCTTGTAGGTGATGGCATGGAGCTTGTATCACATTCTGAATACATTGGGAAGCTATAGAAGGTTTTTAGCATTGACCCCACTTGCATTTCAAGCTGATCGCACTGGCTGCTGGGTGGAGAACACACAGAGTCAGGGAGCAGGGGACCCGTCAGTAGGTAAGGGTGGTAGTCCAGACTGGGGCTGAGCACAGGTGGCCAAGGCTCAGAGCACAGTGGGAAAATCAAGTGCTACCACCAGGCTGGATGATATCATCGTCCCAGGCCGTGAAGCCACCCTCCCTTCCCCAGCACTCCCAGCCTGTGGGTGATGGATAGACCCACTGATGGTCTGACTGGGCCCATGCCTAAGTGACAGGTGATGAATGGGGTTGGAACTGAATGCTCTGAGCCATGTGGCCAATGCATGGCTCCAAGGAGGACTTTGGAGCCAGGAGTTAATTTAAAGAAAGGAGTGAGGGAGCTCAACATCGCTTCCCCCACTGCTCAATTAGTGGAGAGGGCTGCAGGGAGCTGGAGTTGCAAAGACCCCCTTAATCATCTCTGTCTGCTGGCAGCGTGCAGGAGTGTGGCAGGGATAATTGCACCTCCCCATTAACAAAGGCAATTAAGGCACCAGGGCCTCTCACACCCCCTTCTCCAATTAAACAGCAGATGAGGGGCCCATAGGGGTGGCCTTTGAGATGAATCACTTGAAGCTGAAAATTTGGAGGCGAGCAGTGTGGACAGAGAGGTGATTAGAGTCGATAGAGACGTGACGGGGAAGGAGAGACTCATACCCAATCCCAGCCTGCTCCAGCTTGGGACCCAACCTGCAGTTGGATGGATAATCTTTGGGACAAATTAGAAGTTCTGCTTTACACACAGGAGAGTCAACATTTAGAACCCACCAGCTACCACCTCCAGCCAAGTGCTTCCTCTTTGCCAGGGAGCTGCTCACAGACAACTTCCGGATAATTAATTTTGACGAGAAACTGAGATGTCTGGGTATGTTGGCAGGGAGGGTCCAGGAGGGAAAGTTCCTGCCCCGTGCAGGGGAATGGGGTGGAGGAAGGGAGCCTCCACGTGTGGGCGCCTCCTACATGCCAGGCCTTGTGCTCCCTCCTTTCCCGTGTGCCATCTCCTCTAATTCAACCCACATCCCACCAGCCTCATACAACGGCCAGGGTCTCTCTGTTACAGATGATGGAATGGAAGCTTGGGGAGTTCAAGCACCTTTTCTAAGATCACAGAATCAGCAGGTGGTGGAGCTGGGGTTTGAACTCTGGTCTATATGACTTCTAGTTGGCTGCTCTGCTGTGCCGAGAGGCTTTGAAATCACAACTGCCAAGATCTTGTCTCCTGTTCCCCTGACCCATGGAGGTGGACTCAGGGGGACTTTTCAGATGTTATTCCCAAATCTCTTCCCCTCCTGTCTGAACCTCTGAACTTCTGAAAGGAGGCCTCTCTGTGGTTCCTGACATGGCCTTGAGGTAGGACTTGACAAGTGTTGGCAAGTCCCCCGGTGCTGACCAACATGCTCATCCGAAGCTGAAAAAGAAGAAAGAAATCCCTCCCCCCTTAATCGCCTCTCCCTGTTCTCTTTATGTGTCTCACCGATTGCAAACGCACGAATCGTTACGCATGTGCTGATCATCATGTTCATTTAGCATCGCCACCGAAGCTTGGTTGCTGAAGTGCGTAATTGAAAAGCGCCACGATTTGAGTTTGCAGAGGAGACTCAGCTCCACTTGAACCTCACAGTGCGGGTTCCCCCTGCAGGGGCCCAGACAGCAGCCAGGAGATGACAGCCCGCGTCTGCCCAGGGACCCAGCCGCACCAGACGAGTGCTGAAGTAGGTCTGCTTTGCCCAAGGGAGCTCAGAGGGTGAGTAATATGTTTCCTAATCCCCAATTCCTCCATCTTATTTCCCTGGGAACTTTGCTTTTGTTTTTTGTTTTCAGTTTGTTTTTTTTCTTTTTTTTTTTTCCTCTATGGTTTCTGGGTGCAACAAAAGTCACCGGGTTAAAATTGTGTAAACACAGGAGCCACCTGCCAGTTACCCCTTCCTCTGAGGCCGTCACCAGGCTAACACCAGGACACCTGCTGCTCTCTGTGGCCTATGTGCTTCCTGAGTTTAGGGCTCTCCCAGGACTGCCTCATTCACACTCCTGACTCCATAAAAGCTCTATAAGATGGGAAGAGAAACAGTCAGGGACAACCAGCTGTGGCTTGGCCCAGATAAGGAATGAGCTTCCTGCCTTCAACAGCTACCGGGCTCTATCTTAGCTGCCAGAGGGAAGACTGGCTCTTGCCCTGAACCCTCCATAACCCCCAGGTCATTGCTAGGCAGTTGGACATGATTATGGAGTCTTCTCTCCTCCCCTCCCTTCCTTTCCAAAGCATTTCCCAAATGTCTACTATGAGTCTGGCAATGTTCCAGGGGCTGGGGACCAAGCAATAAATAAACCAGTTCCCTGTCCAGCTGGAGAGACACTCAGGTAAGGGACACATAATAATAAATACAGTGTGAGAAGTTTTCTGTAGCAGCAAGAGCAAAGGCCTCTCTCTGGGAGTAGAGAGGCGAGGATGATGGATTTGTCAGGAGGAGGCAGGCGTTTGCATTCAGTCTTGAAGGCGGAATAGGGCAGGGTAGATGCAGACATTCCAGGAACAGGAAAAGCCTGAGCCAAGTCAAGAAAGGCACAAAAGACATGGCACGTTTGGCGCCACCTGGGCCCTGCTGCCTCCAAGGCCCTCACATCACCAGCTTCCTAGAGCCAGCTCCACAGTGGAGGGAGGGTGCTGGCCTTCAGGTGTCAGATCCTTAGGCCAGGTGCGAGCGCTGGAGGCCCAGATGCATGCCCTCCTCCTCTAGGCAGGTTGGAGTGGAGGCGGGGAGGCCACAGGACACCTGAACTGGGGCCAGGACTCCAGACTCAGGGAGAGGCTCCAGCGCACACACCTCGGGTGGCAACCTACTGCAGCAACAGTCTGGCCAAGAATTCTCTAAGCCAGAGTGAGCATGTGAGCGTGCATGCACACATACACACACCCAGAAGCTGCAGGCCTGGCCGCCCGGACCCTCTCCCTGCTCCCTCCTCCCCTCCCAGGAGCAGTTTCCCTTCACATCAAGCTGAGCACCACCAATCGCCCTGCCAAACAGATGGCGGGAAAGAGCTCCTGCTCCAGGGGGATGGCGGCGGCAAGGTCACTGCTGACACGTGACGGCTGGGCTGCATGGCGGTGAAAAATTAACGGCTGGCTTCCCCTCCGTCTCTTTCCTGCCCTAGATCCAGCTGAGACATGGTGCGGTTCGGAGCTGGGAAGCAGAATCCATTTTTTCTCCCTCACATTTTTCTTCTCTTGCCTCCTCTTCTCACTTTCTTAACTTTAAAACTTCTTTCACTCTTTCTTTCCCCTCTATTCTGTCTTCTCTCTCCTTTGGAGGTGGCGGGATGGGGCGTGGGTGGTTAGAAAGGAAAAACAGCAGCCCCTGACACTCGGAAGCAGGCCCGGCCCTCACAACCCAGCCGTGCTATTCTCCTGTTGGAGCTAAACAATTTCACAGGATACCAACCTCAGACAGGTTTACTCGGAGACCAGGACAAAATGAGATGGAGCAGGCCACTTCATCATTTTATCCCGCACAGACAAGAACAAGGTCATTCCGCCACCCACAAAATACCAAATGCCCCTCTCGTGGCCGAGATGAGTGACTGCTACTTCTGCAATTTCAATGCTATCTGCATTCTAGTCTCTCCTCGTCCATACGAGTGAGATTTATGGAGCTAATCAATCATAGAATTGTCACTGCTTTCTGAGAGCACCCAATCTGGAGTGTCCCCACTTTCTTAGACCCTTCCCCAAGACATCCCATCAAAGCCCAAATCCTGTGATCGGCTCTTAGATCCTCTCCTGGGGAGAACATATGCCACGGTCTCCCGTGCTATGCATTCTCCTCTCTGCAGCGAGTGATAAACCAACCCGTTTAACTACAGATGTGTCCCGATGGTGTTTGGCTACGGGGCGTTGACAAAATTGGAGGTTCCACTGAGATTCAGCCGAGACCCTTATAGCTTTGAACCAGGGTTTCACTCAACTCTGTAACAGTACACATATCTTTTGGGGGGTTGGCCCAGGGACTGGTAGTTTTTAAAGCTCCTGAGGTAATTTTCACAGGCAGCCTGGGTTGGGAGTCCCCGGGTAACGAGTTCCTTCAGGAGTCTATGGTGAGGCTGACCGGGCAATGCCTGTAAATGACGGAGCTCAGGCCTGGAGCACAGTGCCCAGTCCATATTAGCTGTCATGGCTGTGGGCTTGTGTGCCTGACTCATTTTGCCATCCTTCCCTCCCAATAAACATTTGCTGTGACGCGTCTCAAACCATGCCACCATTTCCTCCCCAAAGTATTTTCCCTCTGACTCCAGTGTTCTCCCAATGGGCAAGGCTAAGCATGGAGCTGGAGCCTCTGACCCACCCATCCCCTGGCGCACGTCTCCCACCGGCCCCGGGCCCTGTCCCCCTCTCCATGCGGGATCTCTCGGCACCCCTTCCTTTCCGATCCCACTGGCTGCATGGTGGCTGGGAGTCCTCTGGTCTTCTCTATGCAGCTCACCACAGCCAGGACAGATCTTTCTAGAGGTTGGCCCAACCATGTTATGCCCCTGGCTCAGATACTCTCCATTGATCCTCATCACTCCCTAATGAAGGCCAAATCCTTATCTTGACATTTAAGGCCTTCCATGATCCAGCCCCACCTCACACACGTATCGTACCTGGGGGTTCCACTCAGTCCTGCAGCATCCTTCATGCCTTCAAACCGCTGTGCTCTGCTTCTGCTGATCCTGCCACCTGGGACGTCCTCCCTCCATTGGATCTGCATAAATCCTACTCATCAGCCGGGCGCGGTGGCTCACGCCTGTAATCCTAGCTCTCTGGGAGGCCGAGGCGGGCAGATTGTTTGAGCTCAGGAGTTCGAAACCAGCCTGAGCAAGAGCGAGACCCCGTCTCTACTAAAAATAGAAAGAAATTAATTGGACAACTAAAAATATATAGAAAAATTAGCCAGGCATGGTGGCACATGCCTCTGTAGTCCCAGCTAATCGAGAGGCTAAGGCAGAAGGATTGCTTGAGCCCAGGAGTTTGAGGTTGCTGTGAGCTAGGATGACGCCACGGCATTCACCCTAGCCTGGGCAAGAGTGAGACTCTGTCTCAAAAAAAAAAAAAAAATCCTACTCATCATTCCAATGCCGACTCAAATACTACTGCCTCCATCCCTGGTCACCCCCAGTACAAGGGACTATTGCCCCTTTATGATCTCCTAAAACTATCCTCTTTGTCAAAAAAAACTGACTTGTGGCCCGTTGACATATACTGATCTGGATTCTGACCATCTTTATTCACCCTTGGTTTATGTGTGATAGGAGCCATTCAGGACCGGTAGTTAAGATCCTAGGCATTGCAATCAGGAAACCCTTGGATTATAATTCTGTTTCCTTCTGTTACTAGTTCAGTGATCTTGGGCAATTTTATTAACATTTCTGAATCTCAGTTTCTTCTCACCCACCATGGGGGACCCTCATAGGGTTATGGTGAGGATTACATGAGATAATCACACATGTTGAATGCCTCGAGCAGAACCTCATGGAAATAATAGTTATTATAATTATAATAACAACAGTTATTATTGCCAGGTTGAAATCTCCTAGAGCAGGACATCTTAACTTCAGCGTGCACAGAAATTGCCTGGCGATCTGGTTAAAATCCAATGTGATTCAGGAGGTCCGGGGTGAGCCTGAGTATTCTGCGTTTCTAACAAGCTCCCAGGTGGTGCTGATGCAGCTGGTCCAAGGACCACACTTGGAATAGCAAAGCCCTCAGGGCAGGGCTTCTGTCTTGTATAACAATCTCTCTCTCACGGAAGCTGGCATGCTTTCCTGCACAGAGTAGGAGCATCACCATTTTTAAAAACGAATGCATCCTCGTGGTGGTGGGGATGATATTGCATATAGTCTTCCTTACTCAGAAGATCACACACACATACCCCCATACACACACCAGCTAATCTAACCTTGCATAGGACTGAGATTTCCCAGGGGCCCAACTGCTGTGTTTCAGAAATCAGTGCTCGGAGATGGAACCGGCTGTGCACTAACCTTATAGCCCTGATTAATTCCCTCCCTTTGTTTGCCTCATTATCGTGATTAGGTTCTGCCCGTAGCATAGCAACGGCTAATTGTAGGCTGGTTGCAGAGTGCATAATTCCCACTATTAAAATTTTATCGAGGCTTAATTGTGCTCCTTTTTGCTGCAGCGAAGCTTCAAAGTTTCAGAAAAGAGGGGATGTGGTTAGTGGGAACTGATGATTTTTTAATTTTAGCAAGCCCTGTAAAGCCCTACTCTGCAATATCATTGACCTTGAGATGGTTTCCTGTGGCCAGAAAGAAGCCCATCATTTATTTATTAACCTTCCAGAAGGTCTGTAAACATCCCCTGTGGCCAGGCGGAAAGCATATTACAGGTCAAATGCCATTACAGAAAGCCCTGAAGGGCTGGCAGACCAAACAGTTTGGCTATGTGGGCTTTGGGGTGAGGGAGCTGCACTTGGCATGTGGAAGAGGGGCAGAGTGCAAGAAGGTGTTTTTAAAAATTTCTTAGTTTAAAAACTCCTTAGGTGCCCCATTGCCTCTCAGCAGCTCCCCAAAACCAGCGGCAGAATCGACAGGCTTCCAGGGCATTTTCCAGGAACACACCAAATTGCCCAACCTGTGCTTAGGGGGAGGTGGAAAGAAGTGAACCCATCAGCAGGTACTTTCCACAGATGATTTCCCAGCCTGACTGATGGCTGGTATCACCCGGGAAGCTTGTTAGAGCTGCGCATTTCCAAGCTCCAGCCCACACCTACGGATTCGGAGTGAGGAGGGCGGCTGGCAATCCCTCCTCCGGTGCTGCTGATGCTGCGCCACTTTGAGAATCACTTACCTGCAGACATAAGAGACTTCGGAAAAACATAAAAAAGAGAGCAGAGCCAGCTGCTTCTTGGGGAGGGGGCCACTCACTGTGCTCGGCTCAGATTGGAGCCACAAGTCTAATGGTGTGGGGTAGCTCTAAGTCAGTGGTTCTCAAGTGAAAGCGTGCACCCGAAAGCCCTGGAGAGCTTGTTGAAGCACAGATTCCTGGGCCCTGCTCCCCAGAGCTCCTGATTCTTTAGGTCGGGGTAGGACACGAGACTTTGCATTTCTAATAAGTTTGCAGGTGATACTGCTCTAAGGACCACACTTTGAGAACCACTGCCCTAGATGATTCTCCAAATTTGGACCAAATTTGCCCCTTTGAAAAAGACTCAGTTGTGTTTCTCAGTCCTCACATTATGCCATATTGCCTTACAAGAGGACTCTGTCCTCGTGTCTTGAGCATCTTTCCGTAAGCCAGAAACAGTGGCTTTGTAATCAACAGGCTTCAACATGAGATCCTATGGAGGAGGAGCAGAGTTTGGGGTCCTGGACTTTAACTCAGTCAAATGCAGATGAATCCACTACTGGCTTTACCATTATTAAGTCAAACAAAGACATTAAAAGGAGGTGGGATTTAGGCACTGCTTAAACGAAGGGCAGGAGATTATTCGATGAACTGGCCTCAAGCCAGGGCGAGGCTTTAGATAAAGCACAATGATGGAATTATGGTGAGTGCAAAATAACCATGTGCACATTTCGTGGAGAGGAGATGGCTTGTCTGGAGAGGGAAGTGGTGAACAGGGGAAACTTCAGAGTACGTTTAAAGCAGGGGTTGCAACTCACAAAGCTTCAGAGCCCAGGCGGGTAGCAGGAGTGAGTGAAGCAGACAAATGAGACCACCATTAGGACCTGCACTTCCGATTAGAACCAGACAATCTGGAATGGCGGGGCCGTTTGAACTGGACAAGCCTGGGTCTTCGAAAAGGAGAATCTTCCACTTAGCGCCTGCCGATTGTTGCCGTGGGAGAAGATGGGCCCTGGGCTGCTTGCCCTTTCAAATTTTCAAAGAAGCTTAGAGTATGGATTTTAAGATGAAGTTTCCCTATTTTTAAACATGGTTCCCCCTTCAAAACATGTCTGGAGGCTATCAGTTTATAACACTAGTTTATAAGGTTCAGGCCCTAATCCCTAGATCCTAACCCATAGGGATGCTTTTTAAGAACTTGGAATGGCCAGAATTTTTTTCCTTTTTGGTGGGCAGGGGAGGTGCGTAGTTCTAGGGAGAGGAGAAGGAAATGAGTAGTCAGACAAGGAAGGAGGATGACATCACGGAAAACATAGTGGAAAAGACGTCACTGTTTAGAAAAGGCTCGGAGGTTTACACAGTGCTATCCTCTACATGCAGAATACATCACTCTACGACATCTCTGATGTGGTATAATACGTTGTTAGTCTCATGACCCGTGTGGGTGACTGGGCTTGGCCAGTGGTCATTAGCAGGCACGATGCCAGCAACGGCTTGGTAAGGGCTTGCACATCGGAAGGTGCTCACTCTCTCGGAATCCGGCCGCCGTGTAAAAAGGCTCCAAGCCACGAGAGAACACATCGACAGAAAGAGAGGTCCCAGCCCTCCAGCTGCCCCTGCCCAAGTGCCAGGCATGTGAATAAAGCCATCTTGGGATTTCTACCTGCAACCATGTGAGAGCTCCAGAGAGACCAGCAGAAGAACTGTCTAGCTGAGCCTCAGTCAACTCATAGCATTACAAGAAACAATAAAATGGTTGCTTTAAGCCACGAAGCTTTGAAATAGTTTGTTACGCAGGGGAAATTAATGGAAATACCTCGTAAGTCGCTGGCCTATGAATCGGATAGGATTCTGTGTGGCTGGAAGTAACAGACACCTGGTAAACAGTGACTTAAACAGGGAAGAGGCTTATCATTCTCAGGTTGTAAGAAGTCCGCCTTTGTTTCGCTGGTCAGAACCAGCTGCACCCGGGGGACTGGGGAAGTAAGATTAACAGGGCACATTCTGAACAAAACAGGGGCTTTGACTAGTCAGGAGGAAGGAGCAACAGGTATTTCCTTTGCAGTGTCTGCCACAGCCAGCTTCTGCTAGAAAAAGGACAAACTTGTGGTTCTCTCGTAAGTTTTCCCTTCTCTACCAAATTTACCCAGAACGCTGCAGCCCGGCAGCCCACACCACCCGCACATTCAGCCCATGCTCGACAGAGAAGGTTTCTATCTCAATCTAATGGCTCAGCTCTTCCTATTCGTCTGTCTTCTTCTTCCAGGCTCATTTCATAAGGAGCTGATTGATCTTGAACTTGATTCAGCCCATTGATATCACCACTGATGAAAGGTCTCAGGGCAATCAACTTTAAATCTGAAGATGTTTGGAGACGAGCAAACATTTTCCAACGAGCACATCTTCTGCAAACCTTAGCAGACTTCCAGGATGTTTGGTAAGAGAAGAGGTCACAGAAGGAGCTAAGAATAAAGCCTGTAGTTCACATTGTCAGCCTGTGGCCATGTCATGAGTTAGAAGTGCCTTGGCAGGAGTAAGAGAGAAGCAATGAAAGGAAACGAAATTGAAAATCACTCATTTTCTTTCTTTTCAGCAACTTCTTGGAGGGAGGAAATGGAAATGAATGAGACATAAAATCACCAGACTTAGACTGGGCAATGTTCTTAGAGATAAATCATCCAACCTTTCACCCAGTTGCAAATAATAATAGCTGTCATTTATTGAGTGTTTACCACATGCCAAACGTTATGCAAAATAATTTACCTACACTCTGTAATTTTGCCCTCCCCACATCTCTGAAAGGCAGCATGATTCTAATGTCCACATGACAGACATCAAGTTAAGTAACTTGTTCAAGGCCATGGCGAATGGATGGAGGGACCAGAATTCCTGGCTATGTGTACTGCCCCTCCTTAGTTCTTTTGACCCCGTCGCCTAACAACCTCTGCTCCCCCTTCCACCTCTCCATTCCTCTAGACAATGCATATTCCTACTTGGAAGCCTTGATTGCTCAAAAACTCATCCATCTATTAAGCTGAAGTTTGCTTTCTTAGGATTCTCATCATCTGGTCAGCCCGCCAAGGTATTAATGACACATGAGCTGGTTCCTCTGCCCTGCGATGGTCCTTCCAATCACGCTTCCTCTGAGCCTTTCTTCTCCAAGCTGGGCATCGCCAGCCATGCTAACCCTTCCCGTAAGACCTTCCTAAATGCCGTCTCTCTTCCTCTGTGTGTACTGTATGTACTCAGAGACTGCAAATTCAAACTTCTACAGAGACCAGGCTAATACTGAAAATAAATAGAGCAGGCTGGGTACGGTAAAATCACACGGCTGCCTCACTCTCTCATTTTCCCACTTTTCACGGAGACATGGGTACAGAGTTTTTCTCTGAAAATTCAAGGACAAAAGGCAACGCGCACTGAGCCTTGCTACTGCAGGGCGACACGCGGTGGTGAGCACCAAAGCAGACTGGCAAGCAGGTGCGTGATCGGAAGGAAGAAGACACTCCTCGAGGCCTGCCGGGTGTTGCCACCAAAGGATGGTGCCAGATCCTCTGAACTTTTCAAAAGCTGCTGGAGAACTGGGTTTTTATTTGGAAACTTTTTATTTTTATCAGATTTCCCCCCCCAGTTTTTTAAAGGCATTGTGGGGGCCAAACAAAATATGTCGGCAGGCTGGATCCAGCCCCTGACCTGCTGGTAGACAACTGCTGCTGCTGGCCACCAGCTGGCCCCACCACCCTGAGGAAGACTAAGAGCAGTGGGACCCTCACCTCACGTGGCCTCCCCATGCTTCTAGGAATGCACGCTACGTTTGCAACAGCGCAACCAGCAGCCATATCACGTTGTACTTTAAGTTCACATAGAACTTGTGGCCAAGTGAGTGCCATCAAGTCTTCATACGACATGTTGTCCAGCCTGACCTCGCAAGCCACCTTGTGCAATGATATTTCAAACCCACCTGCATGACTTTGCATTCGTTCCTGTGGGTCACAGTTCTGTCTTGCAGAATGTTGGCTATTTCTTCCAATCTGCTTTTGTGCACAGTTTTGACTGTTGCCTCTCCCATGAAATCATCAGCTGGACCCAATACCCCAGTGGAGTCTGACCACTCCTAAGGGCATCAATAAAAATGTTGGCTAGAAATATGGAGTTCCAAGGCACCCCAAACGTCACCAATGCACTAATGAACACTCCTTAGCTTCAGAATGAGAGGAAACTAGCCTGTGTCCAGCACCTACCATGAGCTCAAGCCTGCCCAGCTCCCTCATCCTCACTTCCCACCTACCGCAGAGACCCGCCTGCTGCTTTGCCCCAGTGAACAAGGAAGAACCCCCAGGCTCCAGCCCAGGTAAGTCTGAACTCTCAGCTTCTGGAATTTCCAGGAATTCCCAGGTTGATCTGGCTCTGGATCTCAGGTTCACCTGTGGATGTAGGCCCGCACTCTGCAGCCCCAGGATCGGTGTGGCCCCTGGCCAGTGCCCATCCCAGGCAGTTGTCCCTTTGCCTGTGGTCTGAGGCTGAGCCTCTGCTTGTTCATGAGGATGAACACTGTGCCAGTCACTGTCCCTGGCACAGCAACATCCATTATGTAACTTAGTGTTGAACCCATTTACTTCCATGCTATCTGGCCCACATTTGCCAGTTGAACATTGTTGATTCTCAAGGAACTTGTATTATTCATGCTCTTCCTGCCTCCCCATTATTGTAACTGAGAACAGGGCACCAAGCAGTCCCTCCCTTTTGTGAGCTCTTTGGGCCTCAATATTTTTATCTATAAATGGGGTTGTTCGGGGGTCTATGAATAGGTATTAAGAGTTTCTAACAGCATGGTGTGTAGTGGGCACTCATGAGTATTAGCTCGAAGGAGCAGTTGGAGAACTAGTCATGATCATCTCCTTGTCTAATCCCCAGTAGCCAAAAAGTTGGACCCAGGCCCGCCAATTACCTGTCCTGGGACTTTGGGCCAATTGCTTAACCTCTCTAAGCCCAAGTTCTCCACCTGTAGACTGGACGTGCCAATCTGTGGCTTACAGAATTATGGCAGGGGTTAAATGAGGTTGATAGTAAGCACCTGGCACATAGTAGGCTCTCGCTACTGTGATGACAATGGTGGTGACGATGAAAATACTGAGACACGTATATTATCGGTGGGTCTTCCCAGAGAGCAAGAGCAGCCTTCCTTTTTCCCAGTCAGATGCATAGAAATGAAATTACAAACCTATTGCATGGTTGTTATTTTAAAAAGCAAACAAACAATACAGACATTCATAAAATAAAAAATTGGAGTCCTCTGAGCTCCTGTCCTACTCTCCAGAGAGAGCAACTGTTAACTGTTTGGGGTATGCCTTTGCTGATGTTTTTCTACACACACACACACACACACACACACACACACACACACACACTATTTTTAAAGCATTAGGCTCATGCTGTACATACTCTTCTGCAACTTGCTTCTTTCTCTCAGCAGGGCATCATGACTGTGTTTCCAAGCAGAGTATATGCAGCTAGTCCAGTGTTATGGGCTGAACTGGGTCCCCCTAAAAGTCAGTACTTAAGCCCCCAGTACTTCAGAATGCAACTGTATTTTGAGATAGGGCCTTTAAAGAGGTAATTAAATTACAATGGATCATTAGGGTGGGCCCTAATCCACTATGACTGGTGTCCTTATAAGAAAAGAAGAGGACATAGAAAGAGACACCACACACACATGCACAGAGAGACAACCGTGTGAAGAGCCAGGGAGGAGGCTGCCATCTGCAAGCCAGGAAGGGCCTCAGAAGAAACCAACCCTGCCGGCACTGTGATCTCGGACTTGTACTCTCCAGAACTGCGAGGAAATACATTCCTGATGTTGAAACCACCCAGTCTGTGGTATTTGCTATGGCAGCTCTAGCCCACAAATACATCCAGCCCTTCGTAAGACACATAGTATTCCATTATATAGATGCTACACAAAATGTGTCAATGGACGTGTAGGCCGTTTCCAGTTTCGTAGTCATTATTAAGAGTGCTGCAAGTGATATCTTTGCAATATATTTTGCGCATGTGAGGATATTTGTAGGATCTGTTCCCGTATGAGGAATGACGAGGTTGGAGGATACGCACATTTTAATGATGTAAGAATTAGTTGTGCTAATTGAAACTCCAATAGTTTAGCAAATTGCTGCCTCCCTCTACCCCTGAAGGCATAATTTCAAGAACTTATAGTCTGTAGCCATTAAAATTTAACTAAAATGACAGTTCACGGAAGTATGACACTCCTGACTGTGGCTTTGCTCACACCGACCATTCCTGCCTATGCAGGGCCCTTGGCCCCATCAGAAACATACAGGCTTCCTGAATGGAGAAAGCTCTCTCCAGTCTCTTTATCGTGAAGGCAAACTCGATAACAACAAATGGCCATACTACAAATAGAAGCATTGATTTTAATTTCTTAAGAGTATAAATAGATTTGAATCACACACAGTATATTGGATTTGGGGAGAAAATATTTCATGACAATGTGCCAATATATTTGTTTTCTCATCTTTCAACAAATAGGAATGTGGACCGCTGAAATGAGAAGACGTTGGCAATGCCTCTCAGAAAGGCAGAGTTATTCTCATCTGAGTATATGTGTCGCACTGGCCTTTTGTTTGGAAAGAAAAATCAGAAATGAGCACCCTCTGATGTAGTGGAAATGAACTTGGGGGTGCCCCAGCCCGGGTCCTTCCTGAAGAGTATAAGGGATGTCCCCAAACTACAAGGGGCTTTGCCCTCCCTCTTCTTGCTCTTCCTCTTTTACACGTATGGATGTCTAAAAGAACCATTAATGAAAGTCTATAAAAACAGAAGCCATAACCTATCGGCTGCTTGGAAGATGTGTTGAGGAAGAGTGGATCCCTCATGGTGGCCCGGGTGCTGATCTGGGAAGAAGGTGGCTGGAAGCCTCTTGGACACTTCTGAGCACTGATCTATGCACCTATCTGTCTCCCTCTGTGGACCATGGGCTACTTGCGAGCAGGAGTCATCAAATTCATCTCAGCCTACAGCCCAGCACAGGGCCTGGGCACAGATCCCCTTCTCTCCTGACACAGTCACTGCTAAGACAATCTTATCCTGCTTTATGGCTTTAAATGCCACCTGCATGCCAATGAGTCACAGATTTGTATCTCCAGCCCATAACTCCCTCCTTGACTCCAGCATTTATACGCATCTACTGACATCTCCACTGAGATGCCTAACACTCATCTCAAACTCAATGTCTCCTCATTTCAGCAGTCCACATTCCTATTTGTTGAAAGATGAGAAAACAAATATATTGGTAGGCTGTCATGAAATATTTTCTCCCCAAATCCAATATACTGTGGGTGATTCAAAACTGAACTTCTGGTCTATGCTTCCCCCAGTCTGATCTGCCTGCAACCTTCCCAGTCTCAGCTGGTGGCAACTCCGTCCTTCTAGCTGCTCAAAAAACCTTGGAGTCATTCCCGACTCCTCTCGTTCTCTTATTCCTCAAATCCTGTTGGCTCCACCTTCAAAATATGTCAATAATCTTTTCAGTGCTGCTTCATCCTGGTTCTAAGCCACTGTAGTGGGTTAAATTGTGGCCCCCAAAAAGATATCTCCAAGTCCTAACCCCAGGGACCTGTGAATATGACCTTATTTGGAAACAAGGTCTTTGCAGGACCTTGTTCATTAAGGACTTCAGGATGAGATCATCCTGGATTCAGGGTGGGCCCTAAATCCCATGACAGGCATCCTTGTAAGGGAAAGGGAGAGGGAGGTTAGAGACACAGGGACATGGGGGAGAAGGCCATGTGAAGACAGAGGCAGGGATTAGAAATGTACAGTCCCAAGTAAGGAATCCCTGAAGCCACCAGAAGCTGGAAGAGGCAAGGACAGAGTCTCCCCCAGAGCCTTTGGGTGAAGCACAGCCCTGGTGGCACCTTGATTTAGAACTCCTGGCCTCCAGAACTATAAGAAAATCAATTTCTGTTCTTCCAAGCCACACGGTTTGTGGTAGTGCGTGAGGGCAGCCCTAGGAAACTAACACAGGACCATAATCATTCACCTGCATTATCGTCACAGCCTCCTACCGGGTCTTCCCACTCCACCCTCACCTCCCCGTTAGGTGCTTTCTCAATACCCGAGCTAGAACGATCCTTTTAAAACGTAAGTCAGATCTCTGTACTCTGCTCAAAAACTTCCAGTGGCTCTCAATTTCACTCAAAACAAAAGCTGAATTCTTCACCGTGGCCTGAAAGGCCCTATCTTACCTGCCCCTCTCTCCCTTTCTCTCTTTCGGCTCCCCCCACCTCTTTCCACGCTGCCTGCCCCAGTCCAGCCACAACGGCCTCCCTGTTCCTTGACCATGCCAAGTGCTCCCCTGCTTAGAGCCTTGCACCGGCTGCTCCCTCTGCCTGGAAGGTTCTCCCCCCAGGTATCTGCAGGGCTCCCTCCCTCGCCTCCTTTGGGTCTCTGTAGAAGCCTCATCATCTCAGAGAGGCCTGCCCTGACCACCCTCTAAAAATAGACACCCCAGCGTTCCCCATCCCACCCCCCAGCATCCGTTATTTGTAGTGTGCGTACACATCACCCATTCGTTCTGTTTATTGTTTCTATCCCACCAGAACACAAATCCACAGGACAGGGGTTCTTGCCTGTTGTGTTAGTTGCTGAGTCCTCAGCACTTAGAAGAGGGCCTAGCATGTTGCAGCGGCTCAATAAATATTTGTGGTGTGAATGAATAAATAAAGAAATAGCTGTTAGTACATTTTTCCTATTTTATCTAATTATTTTCTGATTGGCATACATTCACATCGTTCAAAATTCAAAAGTACAGAAACGATTTCCAGCAAAAAGTCTCTATCCAGCCCCACTCAATTCCTCTGCCCAGTGGCAACTGATAATATCAATTTCTTTTCTAACCTTCTAGACTTTATATCCACCTACCTACCCACCTATCCCTGCTCTTTTCCACTGAAACCTGAAGATATTCCATAACTGAACATAAGAAAGTCATCCTTCCTCGTGATAAGTGTGAAAGTTAAAATGATTTAGACATTTAGGTTGTTTTAAATTCCTTGATATTTCAAACAATGCTGGAACTTTTTATATAAGTTATTTTCATACTGATGAATGTATCACTGTGGAATAGTCCATTTTTAAAATAACTGAACTTTCAAAATGAAATTTTTAATGAACAAACTTTGGGCCAGACCATTTGTTTATGAGGTTCCAGTCCTCTCCTCCCCACTCAGCCGGGGCTGGCCGTCTCCTTCCCCACGTGCTCTGCTGCTCTGGGTCTCCTTCCGGGTGGGGCTCAGGGACAGGGCCAGCCAAGAGTGACAGCTGTAGCTCACTGTCTGCTGGCTGGGTACTTGGCATTGTGCAGTGTACTGTATTTAATCCCACGTAATCCTCTATCAGGGAGGGATGAATATTACCATTTACAGTTTAAAAAACGGATGCTCAGAGGGGTTAAGTAACTTACTTGCCCAAGGTTACACAGTTAGTAAGAATCAAAAGCAAGATTCTCTCCTGGGTCTACTACCAGCATCTGGACTCTTCATCGCTACATATTTAACCTCTCTGTGCCTCGGTTTCCTCAACTGTAACATAGGGAAAATAATTGATTTCATAAAGTTGTTTCATAAAGCTATTTCATGAAGTTGTTTTGAGAGTGGGCGAGATAGCAGCAAGGGATGGAGTGGATCAGAATCAGTTGGGAAAAGACTTCAGGCAGGTCACACTGAATGTTTACGGGCAAACAGTGTTTCTCGAAGTATTAACAAAGGGCACCCACATTAACATCATTTGGGGTGTTTATTTAACAGACAGATTCCAGGACCCCTTCCTAGATTTCCTAGGGAGTAGAGCATGGGAATTTACATTTTAAACCAGCATTCAGGTGATTCTGATACACGTTGAAATTTGAGAATTTTAGGCCCTAGGAAATATATATTTTAAAAAAATGTTTTGAACTGTAGTTCTATCCACATAACACTACTGTAGCTCCATCATAAGCTTTTCTTCACTTTTATGCCTCACTCCCCACACATGAGTCATGTTTTTCTCAACACTTGCATAACCAGTAATCTATTCAAAAGAGATCAATCTCAAATCCCAGAATTAGGGGGGGAGGGGGCACAGAGTATTGTGTTTCTTTTTTCTCTCTGCTGAAAAAAAACCATAGTGATACATGACCATGAGTGATGTGCAAATATGGCCTGGTGTCTTAAAGGTTCAGGGCCGCACCCAGGCCCCTGCTGTGAAGGTGACCCCAATGGCCATGAGTTCCCATAGTCACCGCTCTGTTGACTCAATACCCCCTACAAACTAAGTAGGCAGTGACAGTTTAAGTAAACGGTATTCGCTAACATTATGATCATGTGTGGCATTTTCTGTTACTAAATGATGCTGGTACACAGATATTATTCACTTAAATAATCAATCACTGTCAACAAATTACAGGATGCAGAGAATGAAATTAACAAAATGAACTATGAATATAAAATTCATTTGAAATTCAATTTAGTGACAACATTAGCTTTCAATTAGTCTGCCCAACTGTTTGAAAATCTTCCTTTTGCATCAATTTAAAAAAAAAAGATAAATAAATGTAATTAACCTTTTTACTGTTCCATTGCTGTTGGGTGCAACAATATCATTAGCACATGGCTGCTATTGTTTGGGAGTGAAATAATTAAATGATGAGTCAGGATGAGGGCAGAGGGGCAGACTGGGGCTGCTTTGGGGGCTTCTGCACATGACTGAAGGGGTGGGGAACAAGAGGGCTCCCGCAGGCGGGGATGCGAGTGTATTCGAACTGAGGCTTCCCCAGTGGGCATCTGGTATTGCCGCCGTTGTCTCTGGAATCTGGTAGAAACCTTCTCAAGACCATCTCACACTCCAGGGTGCTTA
Organism: Propithecus coquereli; assembly: GCF_000956105.1. Classification (NCBI taxonomy): domain Eukaryota; kingdom Metazoa; phylum Chordata; class Mammalia; order Primates; family Indriidae; genus Propithecus; species Propithecus coquereli. Next base: position 721,802 of record NW_012155507.1, on the reverse strand, counting down.
CCCCTTGTTTGGCACACAATGGCTTGCGTTCTACATTTCCTGTCCATGTCCCAGAACACTCAGCCCCTTCCCCCACTATATTATTCCTTTCATGATTCTCTAACACCTTTTATCCAGCCGGTCTGGTCTGGTGGAGAGTTAGCGTCTCTGCAGCCTCCTCCCTCCCCGCCAGCGCCCATGGGCATCGTCACCCCTTCAAGTCTCCTTGCAGCTGCACCTTGCACTCTCGTCCCGCCTGCGCCTGTGGCTGCACAGCAGCCCAGGTGCTCACCCCCTCCCACTGTCGCATTGCCGCAGCCTCGCCTCCGCCCCACGGTGCACCCTGAACACTTCTGCCAACAGACCACTCCCAGACTCAAGACCCTGCCCGCTCCCCGCTGCCTGTGCAATCGAGCCCAAGCCCCAGGTCACAGGCCAGCCCTCACCACCCACCATGGCCTGCAGGGCGAGGCCTCACCCACTTCGTCCGCCCCCGCTCCGTGTGTCCGCGTCGTCCACTTCAAATTGGCCTCCTCCTTGCCTCCTAACATGCTGCGTGTTCTCCTGCCTTCACACCTTTGCTCGTGCCAGCCTCTCACCTGGAAAGAAAACCGTTTCCATTTCTCTGTCTCTTAATACAATCCTTCTTACCTAATGCCCCCGTGCAAACCTCACATCTGCCAGGAAGCCTTCTCTGCCACATCCCGGGCTCCAGTGATCTGCCAACTTCAAACAGTTCAAGAGCTTACAGCCTGGGACGTTCCTTTTGATCCTTAATAACATGCTTTGTGATTTTCCTCTGCACGCTCAGCTGAATAGCACATTCTTTGAAAGGAGGGACATGCCTTGTGGTCCCTGCTTCTTACGCATGGCCTTGCTTAATGACGAAGGCATTTCTAAGCCTTTTCTGAAAAAGGATGACACCAATTTCTTTCGCCTGCTGTGTTCATGGCTGTCTTGGAGGGGACAGATCTGTTGTGGTGGGAGCCGGGAGGCCTATGCCTTGGAGTGGGGTGTGGCGGGTGGGCCGACGGGGATTTGGGTGAGGCAGGCAGCCTTGATGAGCAACCACAACATGAGGACGCGGTGCTTGTGCTGCAAAACTGTCTCTTGTACGCTGTGCTGAGATAGCCTTGGTTCTGAACCACATCCCTGGCTGTCACAGATCACATGGGTGTGTCTCCAGAGCTGCTGGGAGACGCAGGGCGTGGGCAGCAGCTGCCGAGGTCTGCGGATGGATGCAGCTTCTCTTCCTTTCTCGTGAGGAGCTACAAGGAAATAAGTCACATTTAGACATCAAGAAACCTCTATCCTTTAGCAGCCTGGCACAGAATTCTCCATGAATCCGAGAAGAATCTCCGTGAATTCTGGGATTCATCTCTAAGAACCCTGGGGAGTGTGGCCCAGATGTTGAACCTGTCCCTCCTCAGGTCTGTGGTTAGAAAGAAACAGCCTCACTTCTCCCTGGGCTGTAGCTCCCTCCCATAGCCTCCCAAAGCCAGCCCATCGCTCCCCAGACCGGCACCCACGGCACGTGGGCATGGCTAGCTGCCACTTAGCAAGCTACCGTCCACGTGCCAGGAGCCCTGCCGAGAGTGCCTCACATATGATCTCGCTGGACTCCCACAGCAGCCTACAAAGAAAAGTCATTCTCATTTTAGAGACGAAAGCCTGAGGCTGGGGGAGGTCAGCAAACACAGCAGAGCCAGGTTGGAAGCCAAGCTGCATCCAAATCCCCTCTTCCAGCCACCACCGAGTGGCTCCTAGCCCAGCAGCCCTGCAATCCCATCCCCTCTGGGAAGCCCCGTGTCCTGAGCCGCCTGGATCATGGGATTGTCCCCATTGTCCTTCCCTCGTTTTCTTCTAGCCTATTGTGAAGTGACAGCATCAGATACTCCTCCTGACGTGTATGGCCACAACATATGTGGATTTGGGATCGCCTGCCATGTTCCCCACAAGCTAACTCAGCATTTGGGCTGGCGCCAGGTTGTTCACCTCCAAAGCTGGCCTGGCTCTAGGATATCAAGGCACAAAATGAGGGTCTTGGCAGGTTTCAGGGCACTATGGCAGCTGGGTTGCCCCCCACACCCCCCAACCCACATACTCTTTGGGATGCTCTTGGAGATAAAGTCGGCAGGGTGAGTTCCCCCCACCCCCTGCCCCGTCCTTTTCCTGGATTTAAGTTCTGGCTTACCCTGTGCTAAGTGCCTTAGTAAAGGACTTTGCCTCTCTGTGCCTCAGTTTCTTCTTCTGTACAATGAAGACGTCCTTCCCCACTGCATTACCTGAGAAGTAAATAAGAATATTAAACATCTAGCACAGCGACTAGCATCTTGTGATTTTCCCACAAATGTTAGTTTCTTTCAGATCCCAATGAAATAACCCCGCATATAATTGTGCTTGGGAGAATGAAGTCTGAACAGCAATCACATCTGAGACTGTTCACCTGCCCTCCAGGTGAGCAGGCCCCAGGCCCCGCCTCAGCTCTTAGGGTTCCCTATTGCTCCACCCTACTCTGGCCAGGGAAGGCCCCTCCTCTGCCCCCGCGGGGACAGAAGCGGAGGGAGAAATGGAGGCAGGAAGCAAGAATAGCCCCAGCCTCTACCCCAGCACCTTTAGGGGCACAGAGCCCCCCCAAGGCAGGGAATGTGCCTTTCACCCCTCTGCAGCTCACCCAGCACGCGTCTTCTTACACTAGCACACACGGTTTGGTGGAGCTTTGTGGGGAAATGGGGCAGTACTTGAAGGGGGTGGTGGGGTCAAGGGAGGACTTTTTAAAAGACAGAAGATGTCATTTTATGTGTTTACTAAAGGAAATGAGCAAATAGAAGAATTGGTGGACGAGTAAGAAATACTTCCCCCGAGGCTGGTTTGGCTATTTTGTCTGGCCTCCTTTCATCCCCCTTGAATTTTAGGTGACAGTTCCCTTTCCTGTGTCACTGCATAGTTTGCTGTGAAGAGCTTCGGAGTCTGGGTTCCAATCCTGGATCCGTCAGTTTCTGGCTGGGTGTGCTCTGTGGACCTCTACGGCCTCGTCATTAACATTGTGATAATAGCCACAGTACTCACCTCTCGAATTTAGTGCGAGGCCTGGCACGGCACCTGGTAAAAGCTCACAAACAGCCATGCGTCTTCCTGGTCATCCGGACGCTGCCCTCCTTCCCCAGCTCCCCGTGCATCTGCCTGCGGGTCTCGCCCTCCTCAGGCGCGCGTTCCGTGCACGCGGGGCCGGGGTGAAGCTGCCTCCCTGCGCCCTGCATGTGCCAGAGAGGGAGGTGGCCCAGAGGTGACAGCCACTCTGCCTTTTCACCCCACTACTGTTCTGTGTCGATGACGGGGCAGGTGGGGGCAGCTGCCGTGTCCAGGCCGCACCTGCTGCGGCCGTCAGCCTGTGTCAGACTCGACCCTGAGGGCACATAAGGGCCCCAGCTAATGAAAAGCTCAGGGCCACAGCCACCCGGGCGGCTCCGCAGCTGCTGTCTCGCCTTTCCTCTCCTTTCCTCGCGTGCTCGGCAGCTCCTGCCCTCTGCACAGACACTAGAGACGCAGGCACCGAGGTTCCCTTCTCCAAAGATCAACTGACAGAACACATTCTCTGGCTCACCTTGAAGAGCATCAAAGATGAGAGGAAAAGCGCCTGCCTGAGGACGAGAGGGCAGCGGCCTACTTGCTGTGACTTCAGGGCCTCTGGAAAAATCTCCCGAGCCCCAGATGTTTTCCTCTTATCAGCCTGGACTGCCACGATTAGAGACTCAGTGCTATGGTTTGGAGCAGCTTCTCGAGGTGGGGTCTCTCTCCTCCCCACCCCACCCCCAGCAGCATAAGCACTACCTGGGAGCTTGTTAGAAATGAAAATTTTGGGTTCCCATCCCAGAGCCCCTAAATAAGGACTTAAAGGAGGGAGTCTCCGTGTTTAACAAGCACGTGGGTAATCCTGGTGCCTTGGTAACCCCACGGAGCCGCCGCTCAACCAGGAGGGGGAGACTCGTCAGCGCTGTAGCTCTGATTTACTGCTCAGCTCGATGGCCATGAAGAGGGGCTGGACAGGGGCAGGAACAGGGACAGGGGAGGGAAGGACTTGTCTGGTGCAGAGCTGTCAGACAGACCTGGGGCAGAGTCCCAGCTCCTCCCTGTGTGGCTCTGGGCAAATTATTTCATCTCTTCAGTTTTCCTTTGCTCCACTGTAAAATTCAAGTTGTGCAACCAACTCACAGGGCCGAAGATATATAAAGTACTTATATATAAGTACTTTATATATATATAAGGATATATAAAGTACTTGGCACACGATAGGTGCTTAATGAGTGAGCAGTCGCTCTCCCCAACCCACCCCCACCTCCCTTCTGATAGAGGAGAGGTCTGGGCCGATCACCGTGGTAGAAGGGAGGGTACTGGAGACGGGGATTCCTGTATCCCAAAGGCACGGATCAATAGAGAAAGGGGATAGAGGTGGACGAGATGGCAAGACAGAGAAAGGGGAGCAGAAATAAGGATAATGAGATCCCCTAAACACTACCCGTCTGGTTTCCTCTGTCTTGCTGGGGCTGGCCCTACAGCACAGGGTCTCACCTCCTGTGGCACAGTCTTAACACCATCCTTCCCAGGTGGCGAGTGGGGCTGATTCTTTGCTCACCTTTTCCCTACTTCATTCTAACCTCTTGGGTGCATGATTTACAGGTTCAAAGGTTGCCTGCAGGGAGATATCTGGTGGAAATATGGAAGTGGTGAGCTTTCCTGCAACTCTGGATTCTTAGTGTTAAGAAGAGAGACAAGCTGATGGACACAGAGGTCCCTCTGGAGACCTGACCCTTGTGCAAACACAGTCGGGGTCTCCCAACAAGCCACAGCTGAGAGCTTCCCAAGAGAAGGGAAACAGATGAGTGTGCCCCAGAACAGCGCGCTCCCCTTTTGTCAAGGCCTGCACACAGCAGCTTGAGCCTGCGGTGGGAGAACAAATTAAGAGCTCGGTCTCGCTAGGCAGGCTCACGTGATGTGGTTCTGGGGTACGCTGCCCCGATTTCCCCAGCTCCCCACTGCCAGGCATTTCAGAGTCAATCCTCATCATTAATTTAAGGGTTGAATCCCTAAGAGAATTCGCATCTCCATTAAGCTGTGCTCTGGGCTTGGGTTAGTCAGTCTGGATTGAAGTCCCAGCTCTGCCATTTGTTAGCTGTTACGTTCCGGGTAACGTATTTGAACCCTTTGAGCCTCACTTTCTGCCTTTGTAAAATAGGGATAGTGATACCTATCTATCTATCTATACACACATACATACACACACATATGTACTCATTTTCTCAAGGGTTAAGCAAGTACAGTGCTATTTGGATTTCTTATGAATGTGTTTCTTTAAAGTTACAAAGAGAGTGGGAGGAGTAGACTGGAGTGAATTGTTGAGATGAAGGGTGGCCAATACGTCTCAGCTATGAACTTGAATGGACTCGCAGATGCACCCTGGAACACTACGTTGCCAGGTTGTGAAGGATTCTGAGGCCGACTCCAGGCTTGGCAGACGGTGTATGACAGAGTGGAGAGTCTGCTCCAACATGGGCAGGGGCCTGATAGAATGTGCAAGCCACACCTGCCATCTCTGCTCTAGTTGCTTCCTCCCTGAAGGCAAAAAAACAGGCTGTGACTCTTGCAATTGCCTGAGTAGAATTACAGAAGCATTACCTGGGATCTTCAAAGGCTCACACAGGAAGAGTAACAGCCTCTTAACTGAACGCAGCCTCCCAGTATCATTCTGGAACGTGGGAGCTGCCCCTGGTCATAACGCATGAACACTTGATGCTCACGATGAAAGTTCTTTATGTGCGTTCATGAGGAGAGGGAAGTGGACTCCCTCTGTCGTAGCACCAGACGCATGCCTGTGGACCAGAAAGATCTTGAAGACGGTGTCATCAGGGTGGGGTGGGACTTGGGGACCCTGGGGTGGATGAGACTTGGAGGAATCGAACACCCTAGGGGAAGCTGAGCTCTACTTCTTGGCTACCGTGGAGATCAATTGTAGCTTTTGTGTGTTTCCCAGATGGAGGTCTGTGAGGCTTGCAGGTGCTTTACATTATTAATCAGCCAGATCTTTTTTCTTCCTAATAATCTAGTCTCCCCCTACATCTGCGGAAGCACTTTGGTGTACACGTGCAGTGGTTCATGTGCAGAGTTCAATGTGAGCAGCAGAGCAGGGCCCCGTGTCCATTAAGCACAGCAGACGCCATGCCTGGGACCCACAGGCCTTTGAGGGGCCGAGAAGATGTTTTAATTTTGGTTTCTTTTAAAATTACAAAAAAACCATGAATCTACTAGTAATGAATATAGACTAATGAATCCAGCCTAGATTATATTTGTCTTTATACCAATGCAATCATAGTTTTTAATATTTTGTTATAGCAGAAGGAGCCCACGAAGACAAAATTGTCTAGGGCCTAGGGAAATCGCAATGCAGTTCTGAGCATGGTGTGGAAGAGATTAGAATGGGGTCTGACGATAAAGCTGTGGTCCCACCTCAGACCCGGTTGACCTCATGACCTTGAGCAAATCATTCACCCAGAGTTGCAGTTTTTTCTGTGGTCTGGTGCCCTACAACTCAACTGCAGGTCAGGACTGAGTTCTCCCCTCCCCACACTCTCAACACTTGGCTCTAAGGAGATAATAACTGTAAACTGTTTGAAAATGTGTAAACGTGCATCAGGGATATGAGAAGTCAGAATTATTACCTGGAGGGAAGACGGAGCCCTGTATACTCCAGGAATGGATGGCTCCAGAGGGGAGGTAAGTGTTGCCATGACACCCTAGTATCTACCAGGCAGCTACCATCTGTCCATTCCTAAGAAAAAAATAAGTTAGGGAGAGGCCGGATGAGCAAGCTGGGCCTTTGGTGGGAGTTGTGGGGGCTCCAAGGAAACAGAAGCCTTCAGGGAACCATGGAACTCTGGTGAGAATGCTGAGCTGGCTTCTGGAATGATCCAGTGGAGGGAGGGATGGAGAGGGAGGCAGGAGAGACTCTGGGTGTGAGAGGCATGGCCAACCTGCAGACCAGGTGGTTGCCCTGCTCAGTGGGTGCCTAGGCTGACAGAAAGCACTGATGCAATCTGGAAATTGAGGGGACTTTTCAAAAATGGGTTATGGCAGAGTTAGGAGAGAGGAAGAAGGAAAGTTGGATTAGGGTCTGCTGTTCTTGGGTATGATGAAACCTCCTCTTCCTCCCCAGGGAATCACCCTAAAGCCAGCATTACTCACCACAGCTCTGGGAGTTGAGTTGTATGCTTTGGAGATGCCACTAACTGCCAGCAAGTCCACTGTGTGTGTCTGTAACCCACCTGCCTCATTGCTCTTCCGCTTTCTTCCTTCTTTACTCTTTTCTCCTTCCCTCTCTCTTCCCTTTATTCCTCTTTTCCTTTTCTCTCCCCTCCAGCTCTCTCCCCCTCCCCTTCCCTCTTCCTCCTCCCCACCTTTGGAAAGTGCCCATTGGAGGTCTCCCAACTGTGGGGACCCCAAGCCCTCCTACTCTGCCCACCTGAGGGGACGGGAGAAGGAAGGGGCTGGCCTAGGAACAGAGGACGTGCAGGCATCCCCAAGACTGTTCGAAGTGGGGTGGGGGGCTGGGTAAAAGAACGGGAGGCAGAGCCCTCTCTACCTCTGAGAGCCTCACCCAGGGCCTCAAAGCTGCTATAATTGAGAATCAAAGAAATGTACATTCAGATAATCAAAGACCATGTTTTAAACTTATTAGATGGGCAATATGGTAAAAGTTTTTGAAGAATTTGCCTCCTACGCAGGTGCTCTCAAAGCCTACCGGAAAGAATCGTGTAAGCTTTCCGGAGACACAATTTGGAAGTATGTAACCCACATTATATGCTCTGACCCAGAAATTCCACTTCTAAGAATTTATCCTAAGAAAATCATGCATGTCATTCAGAATTACCCATCAGAATAATACGAGAATTATTATAATCAAAATAGCAATTTTTATTATAATAGTGGAAAATTTGAGACTTAGAGGAGTGGTTAACTAAACTGTGGTACGTTTATTAAATGAAATTCTAAAATGTCCATTAAAAATGCTTATAGATATGGATTTGCTGACATGCAAGATGTTCGTGAGGTACTGCTTAAGGGAGAAAAGTTGGTTTCTGAACAGTATGTACATTTTGATCCTAACTTTTTAAAGAAAAAATACATTTATAAGTATATTAGTTATTTATTGCCATGTAACAAATTACCCCAAAACTTTGCCTCTTAAAACAACAGATTTAATCCTTTGCAGTTTCTGTGAGTCAGGAATTCAGGAGTGGCTTCTGGCTCCTGGTCCCTCCTGAGCTTGTCATCCAGACGTCAGCTGTGGCTGCAGGCTCCTGAGGCTTCACTGGGCTGGAGAATTCGCTTCCAAGAGGGCTGGCTCACAGGGCTGCTGGCAGGAGCCTCAGTTTCTCACCACACGGACCCCTGCTTAGAACTGCTCGAGCATCCTCACAACGTGGCAGCTGGCTTCCCCTAGAGCCAGAGATCCAGAGAACATGACAAAGATCGCAATGTCTCTCACGCCCTGGGCTCAGAAGTCACATTTTGTCACTTCTGCAATGTTCTATTCTATTGAATACTCAAAGCAGCCCTCCTCCGGGTGGGAGGGGACTACGCAATAGCGTGAATCCTACAGGCAGGGATCCTTGGGAGTCATCTTGGAGGCTGCCTACCGCAATCATTCTGCTTAATCATCTGGTAGATGGTTTTGAGTGCCTGCCAAGCATCAGACCCCAGCGGTACCACACTGGGGGTTCACCCATACAAAGAGAGACAAGGTCCCTTTGCTCCTGGAGATCACCTTGCAGGGAAAGGAAGGGGGAGACCCTAAAGAAGCAACTAGAAACAGTGCTCAGTGAGTGAAGGGGAGCATGGCGGAGGTGATGGCAGAGAAGTAGGCAGGGGCCAGGTAAAGAAACAGCTTGCAGGCCACGTAGGGAGTTCAGATTTTATGCTAAGTGTGATATAAAGCCACCGGAGGGTCTGAAGTAGAGCAGTGACATGATCTGAGTTATTAATGTATTTTTAACACATCACTCTGGCTCACTGTGGAGAATTAATTCAGGGGCAAATGTCAAAACAGAGAGACCAGTCATGAGTTTGTAAAAGTAGGCTAGTGACAGCGGCTTGGACGATTACGCAAGCAATCCTGGTGGAGACGTGTATATAACACGAGCATCATTTTTCTTTTCTTCCCTGCCCCTGGGCCTGCAGAGTGCGAGACTCGCGGTAAGGAGGCGGGAGGCCAAGTGAAGAGTGTGTTGGACTGGCCATGGGGGGCCACACCCACTGTGCGACAGCCGGTCACTCCCATTCTATGCCTCAATTTCCTCATCAATAAAATGTGGTAAGTGAATGAAGTCAGTGGTTTGCCAATGTTTTTTTTCTTTTTGAGCCATGAAACACTTTTCTAAAAAGAATTAGAATCAGCACCCAAATAGATAAACCAGATGAAAGAAAGTGCCATGGCTGAGGCAGGGGGACACTCATCCTCCTCCTCCTCCCCCACCCCACCCCGCCCTGCCCTGGCTGCAAGACTTGAAATCCTTTGAAAGGACTCCCTGCTGACCAAGTATTTCATAAATGCTCATGATCAGCCAATTGGTTTGACTTCTGCCAGCCCTGTCCTGCCGCCACGTAGAAACGCTCTGTTCCCTGTCCCTCCACCTGGCAGTGTCCGGACATTCCATTCCATTCCCTCCTTTGCTGCCCGGCTGGGAATGCTGCACTCCCTGGAGGGGAGGGAGGCCTCAGTGGCTGGGCACGGCTGGTGAGTTTTCACTCATATTTAACCTGAGACTCGGGCTCCCTGGGGTGGAAGAAGCTGCTTTGAAATCCCCCTTGTAAGCTGTCCGAGGATGAGTGGCTGCTTTTCTCTAAGCTCCTTGGATGAAGACTGTCAGGGGAGATTTCCTGGCTGAAATCCCTTCCTCCCTCCAAGGCCGTGGCCCAGACACTCCTGCACCCTCCCAGCAGCCCTGGCAACCCAACCAAGTACTGCACTTCCGAACTTCGGACTTCAGGGGGGTCTCCTCCCCACTCTGAGCCTTGGCACGCTCATCTGTAAGTTGGGGTATCAACACCCAACCGGTGCACGTCAATGTAGACATTCCAGTTCTTAGAATGTTCAAATATATCCAGACTGGGTGGTGAAAAGCCAGTTCCCTAAGCCCCTGGAAGTCCCTCGCTCCAAACACTCCCGCCACCTCCTCTGCGACCCCCAGATGTCCAGAGCGTCAGCAGCCTAATAGTCAGCTCTGACCCAGCTCCAGTGCGGTGGACAGGTTGGTTCTGACAGGTTGGTGTCTGGGCCTCAGTGCTCGTTAAATGTTGTACTATTACCCTTGACCTGGCGGTGCAAGATTGTGCGCTGGAGGCACCCAGCACTTTAGTTTCTGGGACACCAAAGAAACAATAATTTTTATAATCTTCATACTTCGCGCATCGGGCCTCCCAAGTTTGTTTTCCTCAAAGTCCAGCTAAAATTTGTCCTCCTTCTCCTTTCACATCACCCCTTGTTTCCTCTATCAAGAGCTGAGACACTGAGGTTGGTACCTTGTTTGTGCATTGCTTTTTTAAGTGTTTGTAGGTTTCCATTGTGGGTTGATTTGAGACACGATGAGGTAGAAAGAGGCAAGCCCATTTTGTAAAAAGGCAAATAGTACGGGAATGCTGTTCTTAGCCTGTAGGCTACACTGGTTCATGCACAGCCCTGGGCCTCATCTCCCAGGGTATGTTCAGCCGCCAAAACCGATTGGCCCACTTCACAGAAGCCCACCCTGAGGACTGAGGAATCCCCTCTCTGTCTGACCTGCTGAGCACTGTGGCCGAGCACACACATTGAAGCAATATGTTGCATGCTTCTTGGTGCCTGTAGCTGGCTGAATCATGGTGCCCTCAAAAGATGTGTCCATGCCCCAACCCCCAGAACCTATGAATGTGACCTTATTTGGAAAAGGGGTCTTTGTAGATGTTACCAAGTTTAGCATCTCAAGATGAGATCATGCTATTTTACTTGGTGGGCTCTAAGCCCAATAGCTGGTGCCGTTGTAAGAGACACACATAGGAGAGACACCCAGAGGAAGGCCACATGACCATGGAGGCAGAGACTGAAGTGACACAGCCACAGGGAATGCTGACAGCCACCGGACACTAGAAGAGGCAAGGAAGTATTTTCTTCTAGAGTCTCCAGAGAGAATGCAACCTTGCCAACACCTTGATTTCAACTTCTGGCTTCTAGAATTGTGAGAGAATCAATTTCAGTTGTTCTAAGTCACCAAGATTGTGGTGATTTGTTATGGCAGCCACAGAAAACTAATACAGAGCCTAGCAGACTTAGGAAACAAATGTGAGTTAGGGTACAGGATCAGCTGCTGTAATGACGACCCCAAAGAGCACAAGCTTATGCCCGACGGAAGTTTATTTCTCACATAGTCTGAGCAGAAGCAGTGAGGGCTGACAAGGTGGCTCCTGGGTGTCAGGGACCCAGGGACCCCCATCACCTAGAATGCCGCTCAGCCTTGCGTTTGACTGATTTAATACAGCAACCCGCCCCTCCCCCACCCCCTACACTGTCACGGCTCGAACTCTTTTTTTTCCTCACAGCACATCTTTTCATATACTATGTCATTTATATATTTATCACGTTTTTGTTCATGTCTCCACCAGTTAGACTATAAACGCCACTGGGGCAGGGATCTTTGTCTTGCTTATTCACTGATGTACTCTCGGAGCCTAGAACAGTGCCAGACACATGGGAGATGCTCAATAAATATTTTTTTGATTGAATGAAGTCGGCTCACTGCTTTTTCTATAGGCAGAAACAGCGGAGAGGTGCGACAGAACACACCCTTTCCCGGGGGAATGTAAACAGGAAGCTGTAAACACTGTGTCCATCCACTCACATCCCGGTAGCCGGAATTAGTCACAGCGTCGCAGCCAGCTCACAACGACGGCTGAATAAAGATTGGACATTTCTGACAAGCCCCTGGGAGATTCCAATTCAGGAGGGCAGGATACCTGAAAAAGAATTCCATGAATTTCACAATGTGTTTAAGACAAGATTCAGAGAGAATATTCACGAGACCCCTCATTTTACAGGTGAGAAAACTGAGACCTAGAAAGGCGAAATGGCTTGCCCAAGGACACCTAGCAAGGGACGAACCTAGCATGCCTAAGTTCCAGTTGAGTCTTCCTCCCGTCAAACTATGCCACTTCTCCTGAAAGAAGGAACCGTGAGAAGGCCGACACTTCAGACCAGGCGTTCTCAGCGTGAGCTCTTGCAGCGTCTGCATTACCTGGGAGCTTGTTAGAAATGCAGATTCTTAGGCTCCACCATAGACAGTGGGCGGGGGCAGCAATCTGTGTTTTAATAGGCCTCCAGGTGATTCCAACGTACTCTAAAATGTGCTTTAGGCAAAGGAATGAATCTCTAAGCAGGCAATTTTCAGAACTCAGGGCAGTTTTAGGGATGTTTTCCTGGGACGCCTCAAAAAGCCTGCAATGCTCTGAGAGATCATTTAGGGGCCCAGCAAACAGAGGGCTACTAAGAGGAGCAGAACTGAGGCCAGACGTGGGTGCCTTTTCCTTGGTGGGGTGGTTTCCTGGGACCTAGGGAGGCACATGGCTCCACTAAAGGTGGTACAGGCAAGCGTTCTGGCCAGGGACCCGCCAGCATCTAGTTTCATTTCCTCAGCAGCCCAGATCCAGACCCTCTCTGACCCCAGGGGTTGCCTGCGCTGTCCAACAATGTTAGCTTCTTTTTCTTCCAGTTTCTAGAAACCAGCTTCTTCGCTCTCCAGGGATAGCCTGCAGATTTTCACATCCCCTTTTCCTCTTCTGTTCCTTTTCCCTCTTGCCTTTAAAAAATGTATCTGAAGGAGGAGAAACCTCCACTCTGTCCTTTTCAACACATGTTAGCAAACCAGAAATTAGACATTAGGAAAGGGGTTTAAGTTTGGGAGTTCCTTTGAGATTCTGGTCATTAGGATTTCCTACAAAGACAAAGACAAAGGCAGCTCTCAACAGACTCCAATCCCAGACAACCCTGCTCCAGGCCCCAGGAAACTCTCAGCTTGGCTCTGTTGCTAACTCATTGCAGGACCTCGGGCCGTCACCTGATCCTACTAACACTTAGTTTCCCCACCTGTTAAACAAGGGAATTGAACCAAGTTAACTTCGTGTTTCTTAGCATTGGCTATGGAGACCGCAGACATTAGGATAGCAGGCCACAGAGGAGCATCACTGACCCGCCTCCTGGTGACAGCATGCCTAGATTACAGATAAATCACCCAGGAAGGACACAATAGCCTGTGTCCCCATCCTGATGACTTTAGAAAGCCAGGTGAAGGAGAGTTGCTTATGAGAACGGGGAGATAAGCTCAAGAGCCCTGTGCTTGGTTTGCTGTGACCCTTCTATCCATCCGTCCATCCATTCCTTTATTTCTTATCTCATCTTCTTCCAAAAAATTATTGGAGGCAGATGTAGCAATGCTAAAAGCTATTGCTTTGCTGCTACAGGACAGACAATGCCTTTGCTATGTTGAGAGAGAAAAGGCAGAGGAGGGTAAAAAGAGAAGGAAAGAGAAGCTAGAATGACTGACAAATAGCTAAGGGAAAAAAAGAAAGAAAGAAAATACTGTCTCCATCCAGCAAAGTGCCATTTACTAAGCAAACAACGCTTTCTATTTTTCTTTGGCTCTGTTCTCAAAAGGCCTCTGCTGAGCAGTATCGATTGGAGAACTGGGCCATGGTCCCCCTGCCAGGCAGAATCCATCAAGGTAGCACCAGCACTTATAGGAGATGGTTTTCTGGCCCTGGTGGAGCAGGAGCCCAGCACGTTGCTTGCAGGAGCCAATTTGAGCCCAAGTGTGCCCCAAGGAGAGGGGAGCTGAAGATCAGAGAGACTAGGGCGGAGGGCTTAGAGAAGCTGAGATTCCCTTTCTCCTGATGCTGCAGCCCTGGGACCAAGCCCACTTCCCTGTGAGCTGGCCCTAGAGCCCTGCACCCAGCTCGCTGAAAGGGCTGTTGATCAGCCAGCCAATCAATTGACTGGCAGATCTCTCTCTATTGAGTACCTCCCAGGGTGCCCTGGGGAGGTGCTTGAACAATGCCCTCCAGACCTTTGCTAGGGAGAAAATGCCATCACATAATTTGAAAAGAGCCACTCTTGAAAGCTAATCACTGACTTTAAACATTAAAAGAAGGAAAAAGGGAACAGGATGTTACTATCTGCAGTGGCTGACCTTATTAGGGGAACTGACCCAATGGTAGGATGCTAAATTCAAGGGTCCTGAAGTAAACGCTTTGGAAAGTGCACCCTTCTTGTTCATGAAAAACAAAAAGCGACTGGCAGTGCCAAGCCGTGCTTGAAGAGTGAGCCCTGCAAGAGGCAGGGAAGGCATGCTTTAGGATCTCCAAAGAGGGAAAGCCCACTCCCAGAAGGGGTGGCCAGGGGCCACTCAGAGGGGAGGAGGGGTGGAAGAGAAGCTGGCAGCTGGGGGAGGGGCAGGAAGCATTCTCAGCGGAGGCTATGGCCTAAGCAAAGGCAAAGCCAGAAGGAAAAGCATGGTAGGGGCCCGGAGTTTCGGACCAGTCTGACTGGAACCAAGCTGCCCCACAATTTTGGGCCCGGGAAAAGTAAGAATGGCCCGTGTGGGCAGTTCACATCTGTATGGTGCTTAATCTGTGTACATAGTGTATTAACTAATGAAACCCTCACAACAGTCTGATGAGGCAGGTACCATTATTTTTCCCATTTTACAGATAAGCAAACTGAGGTATGGAGAGATTAAGTAACTAGACCAAGGTCGCCTAGCAAGTAAATGATAGAAATGGAATGTGAGCCCAGCAGCCTGGGTCCTAGACCCTGAATCCTTAGCCATTATGCAATCCTGTCTCCATCACTGTAATGAGGAAAGGGAGCCAGTATAGGAGGAAGATGATGCTTCCAATCTGGGACTTGCTGCTTTGAGGTGGAAGCATCCACCAGGCAATTGGGGAGAGCAAGGGCTACTGCAGAGGGTGGGGTGCCTGAGAAGGCCGTCTATGTATCTGCCTATGTTCTCTCTGCCCTTGGGTAGGGCGGAGAGGGCATTGGAAATGGACTGATTGATTTTGTTTGTTTCTGAGCTGGTCTCCAGGACAAGGTTGAACACACACACACACACACACACACACACATACACACACACACACGGTCAGCAGCACATTGTCTATTCTCTCCTGGCTAATACCAGGCAGAAGTCTTTATGCTGAGCCGATCAATGACCAGTCAAAGCACTTTTTTCATCCATCGGAAAAAAAAAAAAAATCAATTAGTCAGTCTGAACCAACAAAGAGGAGCAACAGGATGGCCCAACTGCTGAAATCCACTTCTGAGAAAGCTTACACTGTGTAGTTATTCCTTTAACCACCAAAACAAGACCCAAGAGGTAGATACTATTGTTATTTTGGCCATTTTTACACATTGACACACTCCCTGTGTACAAAAGCCTTTAAGGTAAGATAAACATCTGTTGGTGGAAAGAGCCTAGGCTGAGAATCAGGACACGTGGCTCGCAGCTCCTACTGTGCTGCTTATGAGTGTGTGATGGGTATTGTTCTTCTCACCTGTAAAATGGGAGCAGGGGTTGGAATACGGAATTGCTAAAGCTCCTTTCTGTGACAGCCCTAGGATTCTGCTCCTGCCCCCAGGGCTGCCTGGGCCCAGACTGGCTGCTCAGCTCCTGCCCCAGTTCCCCCTCCCCTGGCAGACACCCACTGTGGCTTCCACCCAAAGCTGTGCCTTCCCAACTTGCCCCAGGGCCTTCAGGGAGCATCTGTCAACTCTTCCTGCTTCTTGTCGAGAAGTGGGGTCGGGGGTAGCACCCTGTGGGGCCTGGCCAAAAGGCCAGGCTCTTCCCCATCTGGCTAAGGAGAGGGAAGGAGCTTGGCAGATGGCAAGCAGAGCTGCCTCTGCCCTCGGGCCCCAGGTGGCTGTCACCTGCCACCCTCACTCCGGCTGCGGTCTTGCTTGGCTGGCGGCACTCGCTCTGCAGCCCAGCCAGTCAGCCAAACAGCCTTACAGACAAGGAGCACTGAGACTTGGTTTTCTACTTCTCATCGCTTTTCATTTCAGGGTTGGCATTTTCATTTTGTTGGATGAGGAAATTCAGATCCTTTCCTGCTTCAAGTGCTCTTTGGCCCTGGATCAGAGTCAAAAGAAACTCACTGGCCCTCTGCCCTGCTCCCACTGGTCAGGTCTGTGCCCCAGGGCGGAGTCCACTTCAGAGAGGAGGAAAGTCTTGGCATGAGGAGGGTATTGAGAGAGTCGCAAGCGTGGGCTCTGAACCTGGTTCTGCCTTTTCCTGCCCTTTTCAGAGATCAGATTATAAAATAGGGGTGGAATCGAGCAGGTGACCTCTGGGAGTCTTTCCAGGACGCAAACCCATTCCTGTATATCAGGGTTGGCACGCCACAGCCCACGGCCCAAATCTAGCCAGCTGCCTGTTTTTATAAATAAAGTTTTATTGGAACACAGCCATGCCCATTTGTTGTAGCTGTTCTCATGCTCCAAAGTTGAATAGTTGCAACAGAGACCATATGTGGCCCACAAAGCCTAAAATATTTACTATCTGGCCCTTTACAGAGAAAATCTGCCAAGCCTTGCTCTGCATAGCTATTCTCACGGTCACAGGGGTTGTGGAAATGCCTGCTGCTCTCCTTTTAGCTGAATCTGTGCAGTAACACACGTCTCCTGTGGCCAGGTGTGTTTCAGAGCTCAGATCTGTTCAGATTACAGTATATGCACACTACATATATAGTATAGTATATATCATCCCTGGTGGGCTTGGAACAACATGCCGTAATCAAACACATTAATTTTTCTACAGCGAAATATATAACGATTCCCACTACATGGAACAGATAAGACCACAGATAATTTCCCATTAATTCAGGCCAGGTTCTACCACCAAATGTGTTCAGTGCAGGTCAGATGTAGCTGCCAAATGAATTACAAAACTCACTTTTGGTTCTCAGATCATTAGGTATCAGAATTGCCGCTGAGGGATTGTGTTGTAATACCGAGGCTTCTTGGGCACTTGCCGGGTGGGGAGGACCACAGTCTTCTGACTATCCCATTTGGTAGATTAGGAAACTGAGACTCAGAGAGGGCACACAGCTGAGGTCACCCGGCTAGTGATGAGCAGAGCCCAGACCTCAACCCAGATTTGTCTCCTAGTCTTCTTTAAGACCCAGATTTAGGCCGAGTGTGGTGGCTCAAGCCTGTAATCCTAGAACTCTGGGAGGCTGAGGCGGGAGGATTATTTGAGGTCAGGTGTTTCAGATCAGCCTGAGCAACAGCAAGACCCTGTCTCTAAAAAAAATAGAAAAATTAGCCTGGCGTGGTGGCATGCACCTGTAGTCCCAGCTGCTAGGGAAGCTGAGGAAGGAGGATCACTTGAGCCCAGGAGTTCAAGGTCATGGTGAGCTATGATGATGTCACTGCTCTCTAGCCTGGGAGATAGAACAAGACCCTGTCTCAAAAAAAAAAAAAAAAAAAAGACCCAGATTTAATCCCTTGACCCCCCACCTCACCACCTTTCATGAGGCCTTCCCTGAGAATGAAAGTCTACATTTACCTCTGACTTTTCCAATTTTTAATCTTTTTTTTACCTGAAAATCCAGCACTTAATTATATGCTCCACGGTGGTGTTATACCTCAGTGGTCTTCTCATCTCTCTGAGGGCAAGGTCTGTGAATTCCATTTTTTCTGTCTT
This sequence comes from Propithecus coquereli, assembly GCF_000956105.1. Taxonomy (NCBI): domain Eukaryota; kingdom Metazoa; phylum Chordata; class Mammalia; order Primates; family Indriidae; genus Propithecus; species Propithecus coquereli. Next base: position 704,046 of record NW_012155507.1, on the reverse strand, counting down.
CCCCACAGGGCTGAGCGCTCAGTATATCGGTGATGATCCATTGTTGATTGAAGAAAGTAACTCACCTGGGCTGTAACTCCACTTCCTGCGCCCAGAGGGGTGGAAGGGAAGCGGGAGTTGCCAGGTGTGTGTCCACGGGGTAGGAAGGACATGGGAAGGCACCCTATTTGCCTCCCATGGAAACCTTGACACTCCTTAATTGGAGGCCCTGGATTTGGAGATACACACACGTGGAATTGAAGCATATGTGTGTCACATTTTGTGAGGCTGGGAAATGACACAAGAAAGCTGCAGGTCTGCGTACAGATATCCTGCTGATCAGGAGCAGCTGGCAGCTAAAGGTGACTGGTCCTCCGTGGCTGGGGTCAGCAAGGAGGACAAGCATTTAGGTGAATCTCCTGGCTGAGTGGTCCTGCGGGGCTTGGGTAATGCTGATGAATATGTGCATCTTGAAATGGGCAGGAGTCTGCCTGATAATCTATCACATGTAAAGATGCTTCGGGGAGCAACTAACCCTTTCTCTGGCTCTGTGAAGTCCAGCCCCTTTGGAGGAAGGGCAGCCGGGCAGCATCACCACACAGTTTATCATCATTATCAGCATGATGATTGCCAGGGTGAGTTTCTGAAAAGCCTGCTTACGTATGGTGCTTAGGTAGAGCTCTGCCTAGTGTACGTCTCATCACTGCCCTCAACGGTCTTGTGGTCCAACCCATGCCAGCCTATGCGCTAGGAGACCGTGTGCAGTGGTGGACAAGGCCTGGCTTCTGCAGCCTGGTAACCTACGTGTGGATCCTGACTGCTACTCAGTAGCTGTATGGCCTTATGCAAATTACTTACTTACCTTCTCTAAGTCTCAGATTTTCATGTGTAAAAGAGGTTATTAATAATACCTCTTTCTCAGGTTATTGCAAGACATAATGAGATAGCCACTTATACAAATATTAAATATTTACATAAGCAAATCTTAAGTCCCTTCCCTTCCTGCTCCCTCATTAGTCTCCCAAGGCAAACAGTGCCCTAGGCCAGGGAGGGCACAGTGTGGTACACATGCTGCCCCTCTCTATTCCAGTGCCTGTGACAGGCATCGATAATCAATCGCTGCACTGCCCTTTGTCCTGCTAAGCTTAAATGAGGCCTCAGAATCTTCTACACAGTGTTCCAGTCTGCACGACCACTTAGGAAATAGAGCAATGTCTGTACAGCTCATTTGGTTCATCCCTTGATGGTAGGGGAGTCCCAGTTGGAGCCTAAGCGAGGATCACACTAGGGTCAAGAATGTTTGGTGGACTGTTGGAGCAGGCCTGCTAAGAGTCTGTTTACATGAAGGATCAAGGAGCTTCCTGGGAAAGAATTTATCCTAAGAGAAGAGAGAAGGGAGCCACAGAAGTTAGATTCAAGGATAGTGGCCCGTGGTGTGGGAAGCAGGGATAGAGACTTTGCCACTGAGGATGACCTCTGCCTAGTCCCACTGGACTGGTGCCTGAGCCTTTTGGTAGGAAAGCCTACAAAAAAAGAAAGTTTAAAAGAACCATTTCCCAGCCTGAGCAAGAGCGAGACCTAGTCTCTACTAATAATAGAAAGAAAGAAATTAATCGGACAACTAAAAATATATAGAAAAAATTAGCCGGGCATGGTGGCGCATGCCTGTAGTCCCAGCTACTCGGGAGGCTGAGGCAGAAGGATCGCTTAAGCCCAGGAGTTTGAGGTTGCTGTGAGCTAGGCTGACGCCACGGCACTCTAGCCCGGGCAAAAAGAGTGAGACTCTGTCTCAAAAAAAAAAAAAATAAAAGAACCATTTCACAATAATGGTTGTAGATAGTGATGGTCTAAGTCAGCTGTCACTTTGGGGTCCGCAATTGCTGCTACAATAGGAGGGGAGATGGCACCTCCAGCCTGGCTGCCCAGGCCAGGCACTGGGCATGGCAAGTGAGCAACACTGGCAGGTGTTGAACGTGGACAGCTTCAGCATAAGCACCAGAGAGAAGTAGCAGCAGTAGGGCCCTTGGTGGCAGCCCCAGTGTGCCAGGCTTTGGCAGACACCCTCTGTGACTGCTTGTTGTGCCACTGGTGGTAACCGAAGGCCCCAGCTCAGTGAGGCAGAGCAGATGAGCAGGTTGGTGCCAGCTGCTCTGAGTCCTCTGGAAACAGAATGAGTCACCCATTGGGAACCCCCAAAGCTACCCAGGAGGGAATTTGAAGTGTCACAGAATGGACAGGAAGCAGCCAGAGAAATATTTCAAAATGGTATTCCCAGAGGCCCCCTCCAATCCAGCCCCTGGTAGCCTAGGAAACTGCAGAGTTGCTGTATGACCTCGAGCCATCATGCATCTTTTATCATTTTTCAAGTATTCTATTTATTTGTGATACTGTGAAATATACACTCAGTCTTTGTCCCCATTTCCTGACATACAATTCCCAAAACGCTTGGAAATTCCAAGTGTCTTGTATGCTAAAGAGAGGACTGGTGGCTGGCATCCTCTCCTAGCTTCAGGAGGGGAGCTGGTCACAGAAAAGTCTCTCTGGTTAGGACTTTCAGCCCCATGCCCAACCTCTAGGGAGAGGACAGGGGCTGAAGATTAAGTTGATCACAATGGCCAATTATTTACATAACGAAGCCTCTATAAAAACCCAAAAAGACTGGATTCAGGAAACTTCCTGATAGCCTAACCGGTGGAGGTTCCTGTAGGGTGGCCACCTGGAGAGGGTGAGGAAACTCCACGCCCCTTCCCCCCACCTCACCCAATGCATGTCTTCCATTGGCTGTTCATCCTTTATAATGAAAGGGTGAACGTAAGTAAAATGTTTCCCTGAGTTCTGTGAGCCACTCTAGCAAATTAATCGAACCCAAGGAGGGAGTCACGGGAACCCCGATTTACAGCTGGTCAGTCAAAAGCAGGGGTAAAACAATACTTGCAACTGGCACCTGAAGTGGGGGCCGTCTTGTGGGAGTGAACCCTCAACCTGTGGGATCTGACACTGTCTGCAGGTAGGCAGCGTCACAGTAGGGCTAAATTAGAGGACACCCGGCTGGTGTCTGCTGCAGAACTGATTGCTTCATATGTGAGGAAATACTTCCGCACACGTGGTGGTCAGAGAACTATTCGGGTTTTTGTGGTGGTAGGTAGAGAATGAGAAAGACAACTTTGGTGTTTCCTCTATGTCTAAGAGGTATAGAGACCCTAGATGTAGTAGCTGGACTCCATGGCTCATTACGTCCTCTGTAGTCTCCAGCATAAGCTGGGGTGATGACAGTCCCTCCAAAAAAGACTGGTCACAGGAATGTATTAATGGAAGGGTGGATCGAAGGGAGCAGGGATGGATGGATGGGTGGATGGAAGGAAGGAATGCCATCCTGGAAGCCAGCGCTGGTGGTCCTCCATTACTGATCATTATTTGCGCTTGCCTTCCTCCCCACCCCTCTCTTTTCCTTCTTGAACACATTTTTCACTCCTTTTGTTTTCATCACCCCTGTCTGTCTCTCTCGTGAGCTTCCTTCTCATAGTTTCACTCTCCTGAGATCAGAATGAAAAGCTGGGTCAGTTTTTCCATTAACTAATTCATTAATTAATTGAGTCAATAACTGTTTATTGAGCTCCAGCTGTTCCTTTGTCCGTTCATGTAGTCACTTGACAAGATGTTTATTGAGCACTGGTGGTGCGGCCGATGTGGTGCCAGGAGCTGACTGATGGGGAAGCAGAAAGATCTAAGCAAAATCCTCGCTGTCTGGGGTCCAGCGACCTAAGACAAAGCGGATGGAGACCAGCAACACGGAGCTCTGCAGACCGGCTGCTCCCACCCTGCTCAGTTGTCCGCATTCAGGTTGTGAAGGTCAGCCTACACCCAATCCCGTGGTTTTTTGCCTCTTGCCCCTAGTGCATTGGTCTAACACAGCGCCGGCAGTGGCCACATAATTAATATGGCCTTTACAGAGGTCGCCAGGCCCTCCCTCCCCACTACCTCCCTTCACCCTGCTCCTTGCCTCATCCTCAGTCCTACCTGCTTCTTCCTCAGTGGGAGCCCTCAGATCTCAGAATCAGAAGAGATCTTAGAGTGCTTCTGGCACTCCCACGCCCAGCATGGGAGCCCCACCCTCAGCCTCCTCCCAGCTGGTCCCTCACTGTGGTCCGCAGCTCCAGCAGCAGCCTGCTCTCTCTGCCTCATGAACCTCCTATCCCGGCTCCACAGAAGCAGCTCCATATGTTGAGCTCAAGGGGACCCACTTTGTCCAGACTGCAGAGGTTAGAGCTCAGGATAATCCTGATGCATCTTTTGAGCTGCAGCTTTTCAGACTTTGGAATTCTGGCTATTTTGTTCCTTTTCAGGATTTTCTTCTTGTGGATAAATATTTCCAGTTTCTCAACTTTTCCAGCTTTCAATCTGACCTCTGACAACCCTGGGCAGCCTCTAGTTTTCCTAGAGACCCCTCGAAGGTACCATCTCCACAAAATCAACTGCTACAAAGAGGACTGCCCAGCAATTGAGGTCGGATGAGTTATTTCCTGGTTTTAAGTGACCACTATGTTCCTACTTTTGCACCCTAAGTTTGCATCAACTACTATTACATACTATTGGCTCTTATTGAATTTGTAGCCAACTAAAACTACCAAGTCTTCTTGACATGGATAAAACGAGATAGAGTTTCATGTTAAGGTTAAAATAAACCACAAGGATTGTCTAGTTGTCCAATCTACTAATTTCACAGGAAAGGAAACTGAGGCCCAAAGAAGTTAAGGGGCTGTGCAAAGGCTCTCAGCTCGTGTGGAGGTAGGGTATAGTAGGAGGGGGGCGCCTAACTCCTGATCTGCTCTTTCTACTACCTCCGGCTGCCTCCCGATCACAGCCATTTCAGAGAAGTAAAATGTGTCTTTAACTTTCAAGTCGGTTTTTCTCATTTGATATTTGATGTGATTGGATTTTTGAACCCAATGCATGACCCTGGGTTTAGCCCTTTTGGATTTCATCTTATTCATTTCATTCAATCTGTCGAGATAATTTCCAGCCTGGATTTTGTAAGGCATTGCTGTGGCAGGTCCTCCCAGTCTTGCGTCAGGCTGATGTATGGAACTTTCTCCAGCTCTGGGTGCTTTTCATTCTGCGCCCTGTGCCAGCCTGCTCCACGGCAAGTCTGGCAGGGAAGACACTCTGCCTACAGACTCCCCGCGTCCTTGCTTCGCCCCCTCCCTCTGCTTCGCTGTCACCTTCCACGCGAGTGTCTCTCCTCCCACCTGCCTCCGTCCTGCTTTTTAGTAGCCTCATGAATCCACCTCGGACTCTATTACCAGAATGGATTTTTGGGGCAAATATGACAGGCAGGATTTTGTTTTATTTTGTGACATGGACTTTCCTGGGAGTCTACGTGTTATAACGAAAAAAATCCCCGAACCAGGTGCACCTAGACACTGGTTACTATCCCTTTATGGACTCACATTATTTCTCTCTCCTCAGTTTTTCCATCTATGTAATGGGAAGAGATGAAAACTCACAGCTAGTGGCATCTGCACTGTGCTAGCAGCTGTGCTAGGGGCTTCATTTACATTTGCCCTTTCATTTCATTGTCACCAAAAGCCTGCATAGCAGATGACATCCCCATTTCAAGGAAGAGAAAATTGACCTCAGAGGAGTTAATTTGCCAAGCTTTATCCAGCTAGTAAGTGGCAGAGTTTCTTTACCTTCTGCCTTCACTTGCTGAATTATTGTAAAAAATCAATTCATTTAGTAAGGGATATAAAGCTGCTTAGAAAACAGAAAGCACTCTGTAAATATAAGGGAGTATGGTTAAAATACTGAGGTTCCTCACATGTTCTCTCTCTTTCCTTCTCCTTTTCTGTCACCTCCCTAAAGTATAAGCAGCTGCCTTTGGTCCAAACCTATCAAAGAAATGTCATACAACTATTTTTCAAAATGTCAAATGCCTGTGTACTTTAGCCCAAAGTAATTAAGCCCTTTTATTTTCTCCAAGTCACAATGCAGAACCCTGGGAGCTTCCAGAATGTGCCCTTTCTCCTCCATCCTGAACTAATGGAAATCAAGACTGAAGGCTGAGCATGCTGGGGAGTCCATGAGAGCCCTTCAGAGCCACAGAGGCCTGGCCTGACTTTGGCAGGTCTCCAGCAGTGACCACAGAGCACTAAATAATAACAGGGTTGAATTATTTATACAGGGGCCAATGACTCATGATGGCATGGTCCACTTCTAGCAGCGTACCAGGGTCCTAAGGTCTAAGGTGAGTGGGTGGCAGAGGGAGGGCTGCAGTCCTGGTCTCTACACCGCCAGTCCATCCCTCCCCAATCGTGTCACCCCAGACACAGCAGGCAGAGTGAGAGCACTGTGACTAGAGGACAACTAACATTTCTGTGACATTATTGGGTGTTTACATTGAGCTAGACATTTGTGCATATGTTTTCCCATTTCTTTTCCAAAGCCACCTTTATTTTCCCTATTTTTCCCAATAAAGAAATTGAGGCTTATGTTCCAGGTTATACAGCTGGCAAAGGGCAGAGCTGGAATGAGAGCCCAGGTCTGACATTTCCAGGATACCATGTGTGCTTTCTCTCAGAAATTCTCTTCCCTGACAATTATATTTAAATGCATAAGCTGGGAAGTGTAGATGGTGCCAAGCACAGTCTTGGGGAACAGTGGATTCTTAGCATGGTCTTTAGGGCCCTCCATGATCTGGTCCCATTCTAGATCCTTCTTAGCAGACACAATGCTTTCCATCAACAGAATCACCTGGAAGCTTTAAAACACAGATTTCATTATCCTAATAATTGGTACAGGGACCCAGGGGATCTGTATTTTTAAGCCTCCCTAGTGATTGTGATGGGCAGTCAGTTTGAAAACCATTGTCTTACGTGAACTTTCTCTTTAGCTCTGTTCCAAATTACCAAATTACCATCTATATTACCATTTCTTCAACTTTGCTCAATTCCATGGACTTCACTTAGATATTGGCCTTTTTTCTATTTCCATTATTTTCAACCCAGTTCGCACTCCATCACCTCATCACCTCTATAAGGATCTTGGCTACCACGACTTCCAGGAATGTCTTGTCCACTGTATTCCATTAATACCTTTGGCTCTCAACTGACACATATGTCATATATATTAGTTAGGATGTGAGTTTAGAAGTTGTAAGAGAGTCCCAATAATAGTTTTGCCTCATTTAACACCTAGAAATATATTTCTGTCTTCTCTAACAGTATAGGAATAATCAGTCCAGTGACAGTTTCAGGAAATGGGGTCCCAGGCTCCTGCCATCTTGTTGCTCATCTCTAGGGTGGCACCTTTGTTTACATGGTGCAAAACAGTTCATCGTCATGTCCACATTCCAGCCAGTGGGAAAAGAGAAAATGGGGTAAGGGAGAGCCATGACCAGGAATTGCATAGAACAATTCTTATCACATTCCACTATCCAGAACTTGATCACATGGCCACACGTAGCTGCAACCAAGGGTAAGAGATTTACTTTATTCTGCATCATTCTATACCTAGTTAAAATCAAGGGTTCTATTAATTGTGCTAGTGGGAGGGGAGAATGGATATTGGGAAACAACCTAGCAGGTTCAAATTCTACCTGGGGTTGTAATTTTCTGTTTGTGTCTGTGTTTCCAGCTAGAGTGTAAAAGCTCCATGAGAACTAGGCCCCTGACTTATACCTGTTTTTGATGCTTACAGGTGTCTAACATAGGGAAGTCACTAGACGAATACCTCTGGTTGGCAAGATAGATTAGAGTGATTGACAAACCTCGGAATTTAAGTCAGATTTTCATTTTAGTCCTTGTTCTCCACAATTTAGGAAAAGTTTCTTAATCTCTCTGGGCCTCAGTTTTATAGAACCATAAAATTTAGTTGGAAGGTTCCTTAGATATTATCTAGGCCAACACTCTCATTTTATAGATGAGGAAGCTGAAAACCAGAAAGGGTAGTGATTTATCCAGACACAAAGCTTCATAAATAGAAGAGCCAGAGCCCAGGTCTCCCAGTAACCAACCCAAGCCCTAATCCAGAAAATGGGTATAAAGGATAAGGAGATGTTAAGCTTCCCTCCAGCTTAGAAAGTCTGATGCACAAACACCGTCACATTTCTACCCCTCGATGAAGTTAAATACAAAACTGGGATAATTTCCAAGCACTGAACCACTGCATCCCACTGGATCTTGCTATGTACTTCAGCAGCTTAGACAGTCATTCAAGAGGTAGAAAAGTTCAGAGCTTTGGGCTCCAGGGTCATCTAAGAAGCAAAACCAGGTGCAGAAAGCAAAGGAAAGAGATCTGGATGACCCTTCTACCTGGTCACAAGCAGCAATATTCCCTGTGAGCTTCTTACACAAGGACACTGCTCTGGGTGCCGTGGAGCAGCTGCCCTCAGGAAACTTGGAATCCAGGTCACGCACAGTTAAACAGCAGTAGAGGAGGAGTATGGAACATTAAACAGAAGAAATGTCACAAGGCAAACTGGCTGTAATAATAATAACAGCTTCCATTTATTGCTCCACTGCAATGTGTGCGCCACACTGTGATAGGTATTCATTTTATAGGCTTGATCTCATTAAATCCTCACGACAAGCGTGTGGGATTACTGCAGGTCACACAGCTGGTAAGTGGTGATTAATTGTCGGAGGAGTGGTGTGAAGAACATAAATTATGGAGCAGTTCAGAAGGAGAGAAGCTTGTGGGTGGAGGGGTCTGGGAAGGCTCTGTGGGAGAGGAGAGAGTCAACTGGATCCTGAGGATGGGTAGGACTCGTGGAAGGAGAGAAAGACTGAGTGCAGGTGGCAAGGCAACACAGGGACAGGGAACACCGAGTCAACAAATTCCCAGGTAAAGCCGGGGAGCAGTTAAATCCCAGGGCAAACCTCCAGGTTGTGAGGTTGCGGGGCCAGGGCGTGGTGGAGGGGAACAGCACACCCAGGATCATTCTCGAGGAGGGGATAAAAGTCAACTGACGTCCTGTCGCTCACACATGGCCTACTGTGAAAGGGAAGAGGGAAGAAAATGACTGAAAAACTCTAAAGGCCGTTTGTGCCACGTGCCTTACAAAAGAGGAATCTCCCTTCTAGGGTTTAAACTAGAGAAAAGTTCAGAAACAGAATGAAAGCTGAAAACAAATGTCTGCTAAGAGGGGGATTGTTGAATATATTATGGTATGTATACATGAGTAAATGTTATGTAGCTTTTACAGAATGTACTTTTGAAGAACATGTGATGATATCACATAATGTCAAGTAAAGAAGTAAGATGCAAAACCATAATACAAAAAGTCTTCATTTTAAATTATATACATGTTATATAACTTCCTGTGTGTGCTTGTGTGTGTGTATGTGTGTGTGTGTGTGTGTGTGTGTGCATCACACACACACAGGAAAAAGGCTGGAAGGAAAGACATTCAGCATATTTACTGTGATTATCATTACAGGGTGGGAATATGGGCAATTTAATCTTCTCTTTAGGCTATTTACCAAGTTTTGTTCAGTGAGCACACACTTTTATAGTAATAAAAATGCTCACTTTTAATCTTTTTAAAATTTAAAATCCCCATACTCTGCCATGAAACACCATTATAAACATCTCGCTTTGTCTTTAAATATAATTCATTATCTCTTCCTCCAGTGTGCAGACACAAATATTCTGACCAAATGATTGTTCAGTAATTGCTGCATCCATAGATTCTTTCTGGAAGTTCATTTAAACCTAATTGTCCTCGGTTCCCATGTAAAGCTACCAGCCCCACGGCTCCAACAGCACTGGAAACATTAATGGTCTCTGTAGCTATTTAGACCAATTGTCTTCCCCAGAGCCATAAATCCTAAATGAACGACACACTTATTTCAGGGGACAGGCACCAAAGCCTCTTTCAAACTCTATGATTTATGTATCTGTGGCTTACAGAATGTCAGGGGTCCTTCATCAATATCCACAGGGCCTTCCCAGGCATAGGAACCTACCACATCTGATGGAAAGACATTACTATATTTGGGTCAATAGCTTTCACCTTTATCCTTCCTGCTTGGTTTGGTTTGGGGGTTTATTTATTTTTCTTCCTTCCACTGAAATAGTTGGGATATTAGCTGAGTAAGAGAGGCAGTGCATTAAATATAACTTGATCAGAATCCCAGCCTGTCTTTGCCCTCACTGCTATAGGGGCAACATAAAGGTTAATAACTGAGAGAGGCCCCCACGCACTTAACCACAGTGCAGCACCCCATCACCAAGTGACAATTAGGAACCCTCCATGAATGCCAATGACCAGCGATCAAACAGAGCTTCACCCAAACCAGGCAGACCTCTGCATTAGCTCAGCTCTCCATTCATCACCGAGCTGACAGCCTGCAGAGCGCCACGTTGAGCATGCAGCTCAGTCTTTCTGTTTTATCCAGTGAAATGATCTATGCTACTAGGAGTGGGAGAGGAGCAGGGGAGGGAATGAAGGAAATGAAATAGGCTTGTCTTTGGCATGGTTGGGCAACAGCTCAAAGTGTCTATTTGAGACTTGGAGAGAAATACCGCATAATGATCTTGCTTGTTCCTCCTCGCAACTTTCTGGCTCTCAGACAAGGATGGTCCTACCTTACAGAGTTCTCTTTTGGGAGGCAGCGTGACAAATTGGAGCAAGCACATAGCCAGCTATGAGATTTTGGACAAGTCACTCTGGGCCTATGTTTTCTCATCCATAGAATGAAGGGGTTGGATGAGAACAGTGGTTTCCAAACTGGGTTCCTCAGGGTGTTAAGGTTCCATAGAGGTGCCTCAGACCCTGCAAGGGCATGCTTCTTGCAAGGGCAGGGAGGTGAGGAGGTTAGTAAACTCTCAGAACAACTGCTCCATGTAAGCTCACTGAATTTTGTTTGTAGACTGCTTACAAATTGTGCAGAACATATTCTTGCATACTGATTTCATTTGATCCTCACAATTTGTAAGGTAGTCAGGACAGGTATGACCATCTAGTCCAGTTACTATTGCTGTGTAACACACCACCCAAAAATCTTATAGCATAAGACAACCACGTTATTGTGTTCGTGGATTCTTTGGGTCAGGCTTCAGATAGACACAACAAGAAATGCTTTTTGCTGCTCCATAAAGTCTGAGACCTCAGCTGGGAAGACCCAAAGACTGGAGGTGACTAAATAGCCAGGGGCTAGACTCATCTGGATATGTCTTCACTCACATATCTGTGTGCTGGGATATCAGATGAGCTCTTGACTGGAACATGGCCTACACATGAACTACACATGGCCTTTCTCTGCGGTCTCATCGCATGGGCTAGTCTGGGCTTCCTCACACAATGGCAGCTGAATTCCAAAAGCTGGTGTCCCAAGAGCAAGACAGAATTGCACTGCATTTTTATAATCTAAACTCAGAAGTCACATAGTGTTGCTTTTGCCATATCCTGTTGGCTGAGGCAGTCCCAAAGTTTCAGGATTAAGGGAGAGGACAAGGTGGGAGAAGAATCAATGTCACAGTGTAAGAGCGTGTGGAATAGGAGATAGTGTTGTGATCATCTTTGTGAAATAAAATCTGCCAAGTCCTCTTCACTTTAAAGATGAGGAAACAGGAGAATTGGTACACGTCTACTATGAGCAGAGCTGAGACCAGAACCAATTCCTTCAGAGTCGAGCTCCTTATTTACCATGATGCAACGGGCTCTTCATTTCACTTTTCTGAGTTAACTCTCTACTAATTTAGTGAATCGATTATTCAAATATGAATCCTCATCATGGTGGTGCATGACCAGCCCAGGAGAACAATATCTTCTCATGGATGGAACATTTTGATCTCATCTGTTCTCAGAAAATTAGAGTGGAAAATGTATGTAAATTCCATTAAAATTAAGGTAAAAGGCAAGGCTATTCGTGTCTATGTCTAGCCTCCAGCCCAGTATCAGGAACATAATTGGTACTTAATAAAGATCAGATTTTTTATGAATCAACATTTGATTTTAAATTCTTTGCAAAGTCAAAGCCATATAAACAATTCTTTAAGGTTGCTTTGATGCTTTGATGGTTTCTACTTGGAGTTTACTTTTATTTTCATTCATTCTCACAACACCTGACTGTATTTATTTCTAATTTACCAACAACAACAAAAAAATGAAAGCTGAGAGACCAAGAGAGAGCCAAGGCCACAGGGTGGAGTCTGAGAAGAGCTGGACTTTGGGGGAAGTTGTGAGGTAGAAAAGTTTTTCACTGATCCGGCAGCCATCCATCGGGGAGTGACAACGCCCGGTCCTGTGTTTGACATGGAATCTAGAGACAAAGTAATGACGGTCCCTGCTGTTGGGAGCCTCACAGCCTAGAGGAGAAGATATCCAGCATGATCAGTGAAAGAGCCTGAACAAAGTACTGATGGAAGAAGCAATGGGCACTGCCCGGGAGATTGGATGGCTTAACAGAGGACATAACATTTAATCTGGACCTGGAGGGAGAGGTAAGAGCTGTCCAGGCAGAGGCAGTGAGGTGGGAAAAAAGTCCTCACACAGGGAGACACAGAGACATGAAAGGACGTGACGCGTCTTGGGGAAGGTAGACATATGGTCAATGTTGGAGGGTAAGTGTGGAGAGTGGGCAGACAAGCAAGGGAGGAGGCTGGAGTAAGTTGAAATCAGATTGTAGAGATGTGCCAGTAGCATCCCTAGTTACCCCCTTTCCGTAAACATTTCCTTCCTCATAGTCCCACCTTACCCCACTTCTGAGGCCGTGCTCTCCACTTCTCCATAATTAAAACCTAATGTGGAAAGTGGCTATTATCCGTCATTTACACTATAGTGTAAATGAAATTATCTATAGCCTATAAATCAATGTGTTCTTTCTTGGCGTTTTTATTTTTAATCAGAAATTTTATTTCCATTTATAAAACAAAAGACTGTGTCTCTCTTTGAAAAAATGTTGTGAAGATTATTCCTATGACCAGTGAAATCCCAGCCCATAGAGAGAGTCTTGTGGGAAACATCAACCACTCTGCACCAGAGACAGAATTCTGGGCTGAACTAATCATTTTTGTCCAACTCAATGTGCCTGTACTGTCTGTCCCTGGTCATTTTGAGCTCCCTTAGTCTCTGGATAAGATCTTAATTATCCTAAGAATTACTACCCACTGCTCCCAATAAAATACAATACACATCTCATAATGATCAGCCTGCAGAACCTGCAGAACTCTTACCTTTCACATCGGCAAGCCAGACTCCTTGGCATGGGGCAGAATGTAAATGTTAACAACCTCATCACTTACTACCTGTAAAAGCTCCTTTATGAGTGTCTAAGTAACAGGCGAATTGTCCAATGCCTACAGCTAGAGTGATAATTCCACCTCCTCCTAGCTGAATGTGATGAGTGTTGATTTTCTGTGTGGGAGCATTTGGGTCACAGTGATGTTCAGGAAAAGCCAGACCTTACCAACAAATGGACACAGTTCATTCACAGTGCTGCAAGGGAGAAAGGAGGACATTTCCCTGGAGTGACCGGTTTCCTTTCCTTGTTGATTGGTGTCAGGCACTGCCTGATCTCTTGACTCATCAGTGCCCATTCTCATCTCCACTTCCTGCCATCCTTGAAGTCTACCTAACCTGGTATTAGAAGGTGGAAATTGGCTGATCATTAAATTCTGATCTTGCTGATTTTTCAGTTACTCTTCTAACCCCTTATTCCTGCCATCTCTCACCACCTGACCCCACAGATGGCCTCTTGATTCTTGTCTCACTTCCTGAGCTCTGGTTTCCTGATCTCCCACTGTGCCGACTGGCTTTGCTTCATGCCTTGCTATCCCCTGACTGTGGTTGCCAAGGCCACTGTGTATCCTCCTGTATGTACAACTCTACCCAATCCCTCGTCAAGTATTAGTACCCCAGAGGATTGACACTGAGTCAGCCATGCTGTGGCTACCACTTCTGTTCCTCTGATGTGGTCCCTGGGCCAGGGAGGAGGTTTTTGTCTTATTCCCCTGTGTCCAAGCCTTTGCCTGTGCCATGGTGTCCCAAATCACCAGGTCTATGTCTTTTCCTTTTGCCTGAACCCCTGCCCTGCCTGATTCCTTTCTAAAGTTCCAGTTGTTTCCTTCATAATGGAGGCCCTGTCTTGCCCTCACTGTGCTCCCAGGGGGTGGAGTCCGGTGGGAAACCGGGTCCTCAGATCCCAAGTCTCCCTGTGGTCATGCTCAGCTAAAGTCAGGCTATGGCTGCTATGCCGCCTTGGAGATTCTGACTTCCAATTTGGGCTCTGACCTCTTACCTGTTTATCTCATCTCTAGTCACTGTACTTTGTTTCCTTGCATGGACTTCCTGCTACTGTCTGGTGCTGGGTGTGCTCAGAAACCTGCCATATCTCATTGATTAATGCCAGGGTAGGCCAACCGCTGTGACAAACAACCCCAAATCTTGGTAGCTTAACACAATAACAGGCTTATTTCTCACATCAGTTCAAGTGTTTGACAGTCTACCACCTGGTGATTCAGGCACCTCTCCTCCCATCCAGGCCTCTCTGCTTTTTAGGGCCTTAGAATCCTTAACTGGTTCCTTTGTATCCAGCCAGCCAGTAGCTGGGGAAGGCAAGATAGCAAAGGACATCTCAGGAAATTTTTAGGGACTGACCAAACAGTGCTGTTCGTTGTTCTGCCCTCATCCCTGGCTAGAACTAGTACCCGGCTTCACCTAGAAAATGAAATCTTCCTGAATGCCAGGGGAAAATCAAATGATCTGGTATACAAGTAGCAATGTCTCTGCTACATGGTGGAGGCATCTGTTTTCTAAGCACTATCTCCTCCCATCCAGTCCATCGCCCCCACCCCACCTGATCATTCTGTCTAAACTCTGGAAAGGACTGGACTCCTGAGAAGACATCTCAGAAGTGACAGAAGAGGCAGATTAGGTTTTTGCCTTCCCACCACCTGAGCAGAAGGTGGATCCCAGAGGGGAAGGCCCTCTAGGGAGAACCTCAAGCCCTATATAATCTTGCAAATTGGGCTCCTTTTGACAAGTGACAACCTTTCATTTCTTCCAAGAAATATTCTTTTTCCCCTCCTGGAGACTTGTTCAGAGAAGAGATACTCAAGTGATAGGTGCTTTGCAAATATCTAGATGGAGGGGGGAAAATGGCATGAAGAAAAATTTAGACAAAACAATGTAGATCACCATGGAAACAATCTTTAGAACACACTGGGGAAAAGGAATCATTGTTAACATGGTTCATATTTTGCAGAGATATCCAATCACTGAATTCAATTTTAGATCCTTCAATCACGCTACTCTCAAAATGCCGGGGTTGTTATGACCACAGCGCATGCTGATTTTCAGGAAGCCCTTCTCTTATCCATCTAATAACCTTTAATGAAGATAATGCTTTAATTAAGGAAACTTACTGTTTCCCCGTTGGTTAATTTGAAATCAGTGAAAGGTCAAGTTACCATTAACACAGTGAGTTTACTAAGCTATTTCAGAAGTATTTTTACTCTGACAGCAGAGGCTTACGAGAATATGGCAAAAATACATATTTAGTTGAAATGTGCACAAGGAAAATAGGAGGTTTGTCTTTTGTGTGGCATGGTAAGAAAAAGAGAAACCATTCTTAATTATTCAAAAGCAGTTTTTCTTGGACTCTGCTCTCCTAACATACGTGAAAAAGTCTACAGGTGTGGATGACTCTTGGTCAATAATAATGATTCAATATGGCTGTTTAAACAAAACCTCTGGGAGTTGCTAATGAACAGTTTGTTCCAGTGGCTTCTAAAGAAATGGCAGGAGAGAGACAGTGCCTCTTGAAAATGAAGCCTTAGAGGGTCATCATAGTCCAGGTGCTGGGCCTCACCCCTGCAGGCCCAGAAATGTAGTGTCTGCCCATGGTTATTGTTTCACAGGGCTTCATCTCTGCTCGTTCTCCAGGTTCCCAGCCTTCTTGGGGGAAAGTCAGATGTCTTCCTCATTCGAAGGCAAAGCCATAGTCTGACCTTGTAGTGCTAGGATCACAAGTTATAAGCTATGCACCCCGAGGACTTCTGGAAACTGTATTTGTGCTCTGTTCTCTACTTTCTTTGCCCCTAGTCTTCCTAATACATGATACATGTGGATTCCAGCAGAAACCAGCCAGTGTGCTTACCTGAAATAGAAGCCAAGACTTGATCAAATTACGAGATCTGGCTCTTCCTTCCTTCCTTTCCTTCCTACAAATATTCGTTGAGCATGTACTATGTACTAGGTATTCTCTCTGGTGCTCCAGTGTGTCTTTTGTGTGCCGCTGTGCCCTCTCTGTGACTTTTCTTCTTCTTACTTTAGGTATCAGATTTCCTTTCGTCCTCCACCTCTACTCTGTGACCTCAAAACCTGTTCTTGGGAAAGTTCGGCTATCATTTGTTTGCACATTAGAGCAAATGTAAGTTGCTATGTTCCTTTTCCTAGAAGAATTAGCATTTGACATTTAGTCTTTCATTGTTGTATCAAATGATTCCCTGCTCAAGAAATTTTAGACATCAGTTTGCAAGCAGGGGAGATATTCTCAAAGTATAAGCCCTTCTCCAAAACCTTAGAGTCATACCATGTGTTGACCACTTACTTGGAATATGCACGAGATTGGTCTCTTCTGTGGCTCTTATTTTGTGATCAAAACAGAGAAAGGAATTGATCAATCTCAGAAAAACATGCTAACGTTGCTCTTAGCATAAAGTTCCAAACCTTTTTTACAGCACACAAAACCCTGCATAATCCTGTCTCCGAACTCTTTAGACTCTTTCTACATCATTGGAGGAAAGCCACCTTGGAATTTTGTCAGATCTTTGATCAAAATACCATCTAATCTTAGCATGCTTCTGCTTGGAGTGTTCTACTTGTCAACTCCCTTCAACAGGCTAACTCCTACTCCTGCTTCAGGTCTTAGATGTTACTTCTTCTGCAAGGCTTCACTGACTCTCAGGGATCTAATGAGACTGGGATTAGGCCCCCTGACACACGATCTCATAGCATCCAGTAATTTTCATAGCACTTATCATGTTTATGCTTGGTTATTTGTTTCATGGAAGTATACATCATTGACTTTAATCTTCACAGCTGTCTCCTCTATTATTATATATCAAACATCTATCAGAGGGCTGGGCTCATAGTAAATATCTGTGGGATGTATATATGACCAATCTTAAGTACTATGTCTCTAAGTCAAAACTTCGCTAAGAGTTTCCCTACTAGTTGGTAATAAAAATCTGATTAGCTCTGCCTTGCTGAGTGGTGGTTATCTACTATTGAGATCATTCCTTCTTGGACAGAACTGTGCTTGAGTTCTGCTCTCATTGTCTCATGCTGGGATTTCCCCATTTCAATCCAACCTGGGAGATCAAACTGGATTAATGTTTGACCAGGTCACTCTTCTGCTTAAAAGCCTCTGATGGATTGGAGTTGGCTACAGAATAAAGTTCAGACTCTGCCTGGCCTTCAAGCCCTTCTGTAATCTGATCCTGACCTATATTTCTGTTTTAAATTCCTCTCTAAGTGAACTGTTTATTCCACCAAACATGTTTATTCACTGACTTTAAGCTTTTGTTTACATTGTTTACTCCATCCAGGAGCACCTCTTGTCCTTCTGTTGATCAAACTTCTATCCATCCTGAGAATGCAGTTCGTATCCCACTTTCTCTGTACAACAGTGCCTGGCCACTAGTGTTAGGATTCTTTCAGGTGCCAGTGATGAGGCTGATCTTACATTGATTTAAGTAAAAAAGAGAACTTACTATAATACATGCAAGGTACTGTATATTTCTGATTCTCATCTAGTCCATGTGGCTTTTTTATCCCCCAAAGGAAAACTGAGTTACTGTTACCCCTTCTTCTATAATAGTACCTCAATTTTTTCTTTGAGAAACCCCCAACTCTCATACTCCATTCATGCAGTTCCCTGAGGCTGACCCCGCACATGGGTTACAGGAGTAGTTTTTTCTTTCCGTGGGAAAGTCCTCTCTCCATCTGCTCCCTTCTTCCTACAGCTTTTGGCAAGAACTGTGGCTTACGCTTTGCATTCTTCGCAATGTCTTACACTTAGTAGCCGTCCAGTGAGTCCTGGTTGATTATATTTGACAGTGAGGGATTGAGGGAAGGGTGGAGAACTCAGATTTTCTCTAGGATCTTGTGGTTCAACGACTTAATTTTTGCCTTCACTGCTAAAGGAAATGGAAGGTCGAGACATCTGTGTTATGATCATTTGACTCATGGAGATGCGAATGTATCCCGAATATATTTTCTTAGCTGTAAATTATCTCCTGGTCAACTTGGAAATTATTTGACTCTTTGTATGTACGACCCATCTATACGGCTCTTACATATGTAAAAGGAAGTTAGACAGGCAATGTCTAACTCAGCCAGCCGGCCTCCTGTTTATATAGATTTTCCTCATTTTTAATTTAATAGAGAAATTGCTCTCTCACTGAATCCTAATTCACAATGTTAAGACTTCAGAAATACAGTATTATATTCCGAAAGAATTTCAATCTTCTTGCTGTCAAACACAACCGCGCGCACATGGGCACTTAATGTCAGGATGTCAATTTTATTAATATTTTTGACAAGGTCCCTGTAGATGAAGTTTCCAACTTTTTATTCTTAGCTAATATGGATGGGTAAGAGGATGTTTGAGGTTTTTTCTCCTCTGTTTTCATGAAAACATATACTTTCCCACAAGATTGAATGAAAGTAGTATGTTTGTGAAGCACTCTAACCTTTTGGGAGAGAAAGCTTTCCCTGCTGGTCAAGACCTACTGTTAACTATCTCCAAATAGCTCCACAGTTGTTGTTATCTCCAACTGCTGTGATGCTCTTAAGAGTCTGAAGGCACTGGAATCTTTGTTTCCACCAAGAAATGGTTTCTTCCACTTTCTTTTGGAGCAGTACCATTTGAATTTTACATGTGGCAAGTTATGGCTACAAAGTCATTGTCTTTTGCTCTTTAGGTAATGTTAGTGCCTAATAATTAGTAGAATGTAAGTTTTCAGGTTTTGGTCCTAGAGTAGGAGTAGACTGAACCACTCTCAACACTCTCATATTAGCTATCTATTGCTGTATAACAAATGATCCCAAAATGAAATGGCTTCAAACAATCAACATACATTATCTTGCACAGTTTCTGTGTGGAATTTGGAAGAGGCTTAGCTGGGTGGTTCGGGCTCAGGTTACTGGGGCTAGACCGGGGTTTTCGAGATGGCACATCCACACGGTATTGGCTGGAGGCCTAAGTTTCTTGCCATGGAGACCTTTGCTTGAAGATCCTTATGGCATGGCAGCCAGCTTCCTCCAGAGTGAGTGATCAAAGAGAGAGAGACCAAGGAAGAAGTTGCAATGCCTCCTACAACCTGGTCTCAGAAGTCACACATTATCACTTTTGCCATATTTTGTTTGCTAGAAGTGAGTCACTAGGTCTAGCTCACATTCAGGGGGAGGGGAATTAAGCTCCATTTCTTGAGAGGAGGTGTATCAAAGAATTTTGAAACATATTTGAAACCACCACTGTTCTCTTGATTTTCCCCCCTTGTGACTGGCTATCTGCAAAATGCAAACCAAAGTCAGGGGTTTAGTCTTGGGTCAGCAAATGAACAGATAAATACCATTCCCTCAATCTTGGGGTAATTCACACAGAATTTCACCCTTCTAACCTAATCAAATAGGTGCTCCCCCCAAACTCTAAAAGGATGGAGTGGAAGCTGGGTCCGAGAGAGCCAGATTTTTTTCTTCCACCTTTTAAAACAATGCTATCTGCTGTGCTCCTCATGAATGTGCAGTGGCCAGGAGGTAGCTTTTCTCAGGGTGTGCTCAAAGAGTTGGACACCAGTAAGGCTTCTGAACAGGGACAGAAGTGTTTGGTTGTACTCATCTAGACTAATAGGTCAGAATGCAGGCAGCAGATGGTAAGACCTGAGTAAGAAGCTAGCTGATTCTATTCTGCTCTTTGGCAAAGGCCAGTCACAGATGGTGACAGTGAGGCTATGAGTAGATCCCAGTTCTGGGATCAAGCAAGTGCCAAAACCTCACACTAAAATCATCCACAGTACCACTGAGAGATGTGCAGGGTCCACAGGCAGAACTCTAGGCTTGGATATCTGAAACAGAGACCACGGTGATTCTGGCCCTTTGGTGGCTCTAAGTGCCCAACATGAGGAAGGAAGCACCTGGTACCAGATGGAGAGGTTGTGGGAACAGAGCATGACTGTCAGGCCACAGAGTGAAGCTTCGCACCATAAAGACAGATGGTGAGAGGGGTGCCCCCGTCTGTGGCAGCTTACTGCCTTTTCGGTATTCATATTGCCTGTGTACCCTTAAAATGGGTCTCTTCAAGAGCTTCTATAATACTTCCAAAGCATTTTTACTTAAAGTCAAATGTAAGTGTTTCGAGCTTTACTCCAGGCTGAGAGCACTTCATAGCTTTTCTATTTTCTCACATTTAGAGACACCAAGTTTCTGATACACTAATTAATAACGGAATCATAGAATGGTATAACTTATGACACTGAGCATTGGAAAAACTATGTCACATAAGGATAAAGTGAAGAGTAGAGTTTTCTTTCTAGTACATTCCTGCCATTAAAACACCAGTGTGAGAACGGAAGGGGTAGGAAGCATAGAAAAAAAACACAGATTCATACTTCAAGATATAGATTGACTCTATATGTCATTTCCCTACTAAAAAATGCAGTGCCTCTGCTGGTACCACCTTCAGATGCAGGCAGGAGCCTTTAAAAGGCTCTGCTTGGTCCTTCTCCGGCTGCACCCCTACATACGGAGCAGGAGTCCATTAAGCCAAGGAGTGTGTCCACCAGAGCTGTTTTTATTCCTTCAGACCTCACTCCAGGTACCCCAGAACCAGAATTCCCTGCCCAAATAGCCCTGAGAAACTTCCAGAGCCTGTGTGGGCTTCTCCCCTAGATCCTGAGATATGAACCCCTGGGCTCATGGAATGGCCAGGAACTGATAGTTTTGGAGGGGTAAAAGTGGGAAGGGAGCTTGAACATGCGGGCTGGAGTATCCATGGGATAGGTGGTACCTGGCAGAGTGGTGCTGAACTGGCTATGGGCAGCAAAGGGGGAAAGGCTGCTCCATGTGGCGATCAGTTCTGCCTGACCTGACTTGTTCTAGCAGGGAGCTCTGAGAAGTCCCAGAATTCTAAATTCAAACCTGGCCTTCCAAGTTGTTATGAAAGTATAGTAGTCAAAGCAAGTCTCACTCTGTTGCTTGGGTTAGAGTGTCGTGGCGTAAGCCTAGCTCACAGCAACCTCAAACTCCTGGGCTCAAGTGATCCTCCTGCCTCAGCCTCCTGAGTAGCTGGGACTACAGGCAAACGCCACCACACCCAGCTACTTTTTTCTATTTTTTAGTAGAGACAGGGTCTCACGCTTGCTCAGGCTGGTCTCAAACTCCTGACCTCAAGTAATCTTCCTGCCTTGGCCTCCCAGAGTGCTAGGATTACAGGCGTGAGCCACTGTGCCTAGCCTCAAAAGAATATAATTTTTTAAAATCTCACAGTTTGTTAGCTTTTTTTACAACTTTTACATATTTAGACATTTGATATGTGGGCCTCCACATGTAGCCTTCTCATGGGCCCTACTAATGTTATAGTTGGTCCTGGGTCCCCATTTAATACAGAATCAAGTCTAATCAGTTTGGTGTGGTTTTTAAGGCCTTTTACTATTTGATTGCTCTCTAACCTTATCTTCCACTACTCTTCCGCTGGAATCTATCAAACGGATCGACCCACAGCCAGGCCTGGCCCACATCCTTTTCTCTGTGCTCTGGTTCATAATATTTTTCTCCTCTGAAAGGCTTCCACTTCTGCCCTGCATTTACATGGGCCAACCTGCTGTTTATGACCCAGCTCAAGCCTCACAGCCGTATCTCCTCCCTTTGGACTCTTCTAACAGCTTTTCTCAGGGCCACTTATTGGCACTCAGAATGTGCAACCGTGTGTAGCCATTTTTCATATTAGGAACAAGGTGTGGTTATAAGATAAGGAGACATCAATATGCAACAGTTTTCAAAGCAGGAAAGGAGACAGAAAAAAAAGTCAGAAGAGTAGCTATAGAATCAGGAGAATGTAGTCAGGCAAGTACTAAAGGAGGATATGTCAGCATTGTCAATAGGCTGAGAGAAGTCACTGGGAAAGATGCCCCCAAATAGATCATTTATCCATTAGGAAAGAGGCCTTTTGTAACCATTGAGAGAAAAGCAGATTGTGTGGACAAAAGCAACATTGTAGTGGGAAAAATAAGAGATGAGAAAGTGGAAACAGCAAATATACTTTAATGTTTCTCAAGAAGTATGATTCTGAGAAGAAAGGAGAGTGTAGTTTGAGTGGGCGGAAGAGGTAGGGTGGTTTTGTTCTGTTCAAAGGATGGTGGAGACCGAATGTGTCTGTGGGAAAAAGGAGTTAGGTTAGAGGAAGAAACCGATAATGGGGAAAGAAAGGATAGCTGGATAAACAAAATCTGGGAACGGCTGCGATCCAGTGCACAGGTGCAGGGGTTAACCTTGATGAGGAGAAAGGGCACTTCTTGCTGTGGGTGAGGGAGGGAGGAGGGGAAGATGAATGAAGTCTACAGGATAGGCGTGATAATGAAGAGAACAGACTTAAGCCTAAAGAGATTGGCTGTCATACAGCAGAGGCTAAGAAAGCTGAATTTTCTGGGGCGGGTCGAGATTTTATATATTTAAATATCACAGTCTTCATTCATTCCTTTCACATTTATTCAGTGCCCTGCGTGTGCCAAACACTACTGGGCACTGGGGTCTACTTTTCACGTATTTTTGGAATTTGTTATGTGGGCGCCTCAAATGAGATTTACTTTTTACCCTTCTAAAAGCCTTTAAGTAGAAATAAATGCACGAATCAGTAGATTCTGAGTCCTTTGTCAGACCACATGTCCCGGGTTGGGATTTGGAAAACATGGGCATCTTAACAATGGCTCCCTGTTTGAGGTGAAGAGGGAGGAGAGGCCGAAGTGGGGAGAAACGGGACCCTGCGCTAAGTGGAGGTCGAGGCGCAGGCTACCCGAGGCGGTGGGCCCTCAACCTGGAAGACGGGAACCCCCTGCGCGCTTCGGTTGCTGTAACCAAGGGTAACAGCGCTTTGGTTTACACCGGAGTGAAGACCGGCCTCTTCCCCAGACCAGGTGTAGCTACGGCGGCCTAGCAGAACCAGACACAAAGCCAAGCCGCGTCATCCAAGATACTTTGCCCCGAACGTCCATGGCCCCCAACTACTTCAGGTCACCACCGCCTTTACCCGCAGTTTATTGATGAGGGGCGAGAGAGGGGCGGGGCGAATCACCTTTTCCCTCTTACAATTGGTCGTAGTAGATTCCGAGTTCCGCCTCCTGCGCCGCCGCGGCCAGGCTGCCAGGGCTGTCACTCGAGGAGCCGCCGCCACCGCCCCCACCCCCGCCGTGGCCCCGCCCCTCGCCGTGGCTGCGATCTCGCGGGAAGAGCGGCGGGCACGGCGGTGCTCGGTCTCCCGGCTGCGCGCGGAGCGGGAGGGCTCTCCTCACACAAGCGCTTCCTCGCCGAGAGGCTGGAGCTGCGGCAGCGCAGGCCTGAGCCGCCCCTTCTCTGCCGTCTCCTTCTCGTCCTCAGGGCTCCCGGGTCCGCTCGCCCTCCGACGCTGCTCAGGTAAGAAGGCTCGGAGCGCGTCTCGGCTGAGGAGCGGCGGCGGAGCCGGGACGCGGAGCCACCGGGGCAGGCGGGCTCCTGACGGGAGCGGCTCCGGGGGCTGCGCGGCGCTGCCTGGTGGGTGCGAGGCTTGGCGGGGTTCGGGAGTGCGAGGGGCGAGGAGGCGGTGCTGTGGGATCTGGGTGCGGGCGCCGAGGGGCGGTGTGGCGGGTTCCAGAGCTCCCAAGGTGAGGGGGCAATTTACTGGGGGTCCTGGGGCTCTTCCGGCTTGGGATGGCGGTGGGTGGCGGCATAGAAGATCCCAGGTCTTTGGAGTCGAGGGAGATTTATCAGAGTCTTGAGGTTCTTTGAAGTGGTGTACTGGGGTTCCGGGATAAGGGGTCTGTTTATCGGGGTCTCGGACTCTTTGGGGACAGAAGATGCAGTTTAGCAAGGTCCTGGGTCTCCGGGGGCAGGTCGTTAGGGCTTGCGGGGTCCTTTGAGCAGGCGTGGGCGTCTGTTTCGCATTGCTGGGATGAAGCATCGGGGTATCAGGGTTCTGGGGAGAGGGGTCTGTTTATCGGTGTCTCGGAGCGAGAGGGCGATGTATCTGTTCTTCAGGGGCTGGGGCCGCCTTCCTGGGTTGTTGGGGGCGGAAGGGTGTAAGGCGCCCAGTGTCTGCACAGGGCTTTCTGCTTTGCTCAGAGGGGGGCGGTCACTTGGCATGGTCTCCAATCTTTTGGGGGCGACGGGGCGAGTTAGCGGGTCCCGGGTGATCACTCCGAGTGGGCGCGGCTCAGCGGGCACTGGGTCTTTTGGGGGCGGAAGGGGATCTTAGTAGCATCAGGAGCCGGCCCATTAGACAGTCTGTGACTGGTCAGCATCCTGGAACGTTTTTGATCAGGTCTCTTTCTCTCTAAATGAGATTTATTCAATGCTTAGTTGGAGGATTGATCGGTGTTGTTGCCTAGTTGGAGAAATAGTGGGTTTGTTCTGCAGTTTTCTTTTCTCTGCCCCGGATCCCTGTGGGGGCGCGCTGGTCTCGCTGGAGCTCTGGGAGCTAGCGAGGTGGCAGCACCTTAGGCGGGCATGTGTCTGTAAATTCTTGAGGAGGCGAGGCCCCGCAGATTGAGCGTGGATACAGCTCCTGAGCAACTGGAAGCTGTTGAGGGTGGGGAAGGCTGTGTGGTTTTGGCTTCCTTTCCTAGGTGGTCTGCTTTGCTGATCCTGCATTATTTGATCTGTTCTGAAGCCTTGCCTGAGTATTAGGCAGAGTCAAGTCGTGCTGTGAAGTGTGTTCTGCGTTCTCTCTGTCCTTTGAAAAGCATTCTTGGAGAGAGAGAATTTCAAGTTCAGCCACCAAAAAACATTGGAATTTGAAGTCCCAAAGTTAGAGCTCTGCAAAAGCATTTGCAACCTGTAAGCATGGCTAACAGAGCTCTTTTAGAGATTGCTGCTTAATAGTTTCATTGTACTGTACAGGTGTCCTTAGCTTTGGATCTTTGGCAGAGTTCTTGGTAACTAGCCCAGACTTAGGTGGAATTTAAATACAGTGACCTGTATGTATGTGTATGTCGTTTAAAAATAGATGTATAGGTCAGAAAGTCAGTGCTTTTGCCTGACAGTTCTTTCGGTTAGATAGCTACTCATTCTATCACAGAGGCCTGTAAATGAAATCTACAGGCAATGGGCCCTGTACTCACAGTGTTTCTGTAAATCTGTAAACTGCAGTTGACAGACAAATTTGTTGCTGAGCAGATATTTGGTTGGAATGACAGCCCCCAAAACCCTAAGCAGATCTTTTTTCCCCTATTTTTGAGAGAAAGACAAATGATAAATAAAGCAGGTTTCAGAAACTTTTTAAAAAAGCTTTTATGATTTCTAAGCATAGACTGATTAGTCAACAAATGTTTGATTATCTGCTAGGTGTCACAGCTCTAGTGGTGCAGTGATTCCAGCTGTCATGTGATTCTCTAAATCAAGAGGGAGAGGAAGGCAACAAATAAATACATTAAGAAATTGTGATGTTGCTAAGGAAGAAATACATGGGATATTTGGGGTTCAGCTCTCTTTTATTTTATAAACCCTGCATGAAATATAATTGATGTGGGTTGTGATAACCAGAAACCAAGCAAGATAGTGATCTGCTTTCTTAATTATTAAAGAAAGATTAAGTTGTGATCAGTAGAGTTTAGGCATTAAATATATATAGACTCTTTGCAGATGCTTGTGTTATGTAAGCATTAAAAAGTCTATAAGGGTACACATCAAACTTAACCATGTTTGGAGGATTCTTCAGAAGGGAACTGCAGAGAATGGAAGAGAGCTGTTTATTTTTATACTTTTATATTACTTTAATCTATTTCAATGAGCAGGCATTACTTACATGCAAATTAGAGAAGTCCAAAAATTAAAACATTTTGGTTACTGTACAAATTGGTGAAGTGTACAGTATTTATAAGGCTTTTGTCAGTGTTGCCACTTCCACCTGTGTGTACTAATGAAGGAAAAATATACTTAAAATATCTAAAAATTATAGGGGGGCAAGGTAGAGTGGGTAGCACAGCAAAATAAGAAAAGACATAGACTTAAATAAAATGTCAGAACATGTTAAGGTTGGATATTTTATTATATAAAGATAAACTAATCTTAGGTCTTTCTTTTTTCAAATTTAATTTCTTGAGTTTGAGAAAGGAAGTTTTTAGATTTCCTAAAGAAGAATACGGTATGCTTTTGTGGCAGGGGAGTAGGTGTTCCTATTGTGGCACAAACTTCAGGAAGAGATTTCTTTTTGTCAAACATATACACATAGAATAGATATGTTTTTCTTGTGAGGCATATGAACCATAAAAATAGTTTTATGGTTTCATTAATGCACTGCTGAAAATAACAGTACCAAAGTGTCTTTTGAATTATCATCCGAAATTCTAGAATCATAAATGTGATATAGTAAAACAGTTTCTAGAAAGGAAATCATAAGACATGAATTCTGATCTTCACTGTGCTGCCAATGGTGTGACCTTAGATAATTTCTTCATCTCTCAGGGCCTCAGTTTTCATATATCTCTATTAATATATCTATCTCTTTATGTACGTATCAAGAGTAGCCCTGCTAATAATCAATGTAAACTTCAGTTCCAAGGATTATACTGCATTGGTTCTTATGTTGCAGATCTGCAGTATTATATGTATAAAAAGGGAGAGATACTGTAAGAGTAGCTAGTTCTCGGGATACAACTAGTTCTGTATAATTTTTATGTATCATATCTAATTTTAGAAGACTCTTCTTTTTTAAGATATGTGGGAATTATTTAATCCCAGAATATACATTCATGAAGGTAAATGATTTCCTTTAGATAATTTAGCTTTATCTCTTAAAGCATTATTATTTTTATATCTGATCCCTGGTTCTATAGTAAAATAGTATATGATAATGTTATGTTCTTATTTAACTCTGGATGTAGAGTGAGGTCACTAGTGTTTGCCTGCAGACTTGACCCCTTTTAATCCATCCTTGCACTACCTCCAAGGTAATTTTTCTATAATGCAAATCTGTTCCTTGCTTCTTTCTTAAAACCTATGCTTTATTGGTCCCAACTCTTTATCATTACAAGGCCTTTCATCATTTGGCTCATCTTCTGCGTTTCCTCACCATAAATCTCAAGCTCCAATTGTACTAATAGGAGCAGAGCAGTTTACTGAATGAGCCATGCTGTTTCCTAACTTAGAGCCTTCACATATGTTCTCTCCACGGATTAGAATACCTTTCCTTCTTGTCTTGGTGGCAAAGCCTACTGATTTTTCAAGATAAAACTTAAGCACTTTCTGCTTTTTAAGTGTTCTGTGTCTTCTGATCCTCCCTCTTCCCACACCACTGGGTTGTTCACTCACTGTATCTTGTCCATTCATTCCCTTGTATTCATTAGTGTGCTGTAATTGCGTCTCTCTTTGCTCCTGGACTCAATGGCAGATTTATATTTATCCTATTATCTTTTGAATCCCTTTTGCTTGTTTACACATGGTTGGGTCTCATAACATGTTTGAACTCTCAGTACCAAGATTAAGTGTTCATAATGTCTGAAATGAGTTAAACTCAAATCTCAGTCTTGTCCTATTTTCCTAAATTTTGAGGGTCTCTAAAATATCTTATTCTCTTGCCCCTATGACACAAATTGATATTAGAACTGTAGTTCTTAGATTCGTATTAAGGAAGTGACTTCTAGCACTATAGGAGATAAAGGTTATTTTGTTAAATTTGCAGAAAAGACTTATAAAATTTTGAGGCAGCCATTAATCTCTACCTCTAAAATTGCTAGGAGAAATATTAACTAGTTTGGGTATTTCAAATCTTGGACATATGGACAAATATTGGACAAATGATTTGGTGGATATTTTACCTTGGCTGCTTTTTACTTAGAAAATGATACTTGCTGAAGTGTGCAGGTTTTTATATTGGCTTAATAATTGCTTTACATGCAATGCCTTTAATTTTGAAAACAAATTCTGAAGATTTATAACTTGCTCAGAGTCATTACCTACTAAGCAGCAGAATATGAGTATATCTAGGTCTGATTGACTCCAGGTATTATGCTTTTTCATAATATCACACAGCTTTCTGAATATGACTGCTTATTTGTTGTTTAAAATTATTAACAGATACTTTATTCATTTTATAAATTGAATAAGTAGGTTGTAAGGTTTATTCATTCAGTTATTCCAAAAAAACTAAAGTAGAGAATTTGAGATTGATTGGATTTAGAGCCATTTAATCCAACCCCTTCATTTTAGCGTATGAGGAAACACATATTCAAGAGTTAAATGGCTGCTCAAGATCACATAGGTATTGGTCTGTAAGATTTTCTTTAAGCTGGTTGTGAACATTGGTGTTGTGAAACCATTATTTGAAAGGACTACCAGATGCTTGATTCCGCCCCACCCCGCCACCCCAGCCAGGGGAAAAAAATCCTAGAGAAAAGTGATGTTGAAGATCTGAAAGTCTTAAGGACATGGCTCAGAGAAAATCCTGACTTTGTTTGGATTATGACACATGGAGACACCTCAGTGCCTTTATTCATGTGATTTCCTAAATCTTGATTTCTTTCCTTCCTCTTTTTTCTTTATAAAAGTCTGTTCACAGTTTACTGATTTTATCCCAGCTGAGTTGTTATTAACGTCGGCCTTACCAGTTAAGTGACAACCATGGGCCAACTAATAGGAATGCAAAAATGGATGGAAGGCCGGGCGTGGTGGCTCATGCCTGTAATCCTAGCACTCTGGGAGGCCTAGGCGGGTGGATTGCTCAAGGTCAGGAGTTCGAGACCAGCCTGAGCAAGAGTGAGACCCCCGTCTCCACTAAAAATAGAAAGAAATTATCTGGACAACTAAAAATATATATATATAGAAAAAATTAGCCAGGCATGGTGGCACATGCCTGTAGTCCCAGCTACTCGGGAGGCTGAGGCAGTAGGATTGCTTGAGCCCAGGAGTTTGAGGTTGCTGTGAGCTAGGCTGAAGCCACGATACTCACTCTAGCCCGGGCAACAGAGTGAGACTCTGTCTCAAAAAAAAAAAAAAAAAAAAAAAAAGGATGAAATCTAGTCACTGCCCTGAAGAAGTTTGGTGTATTTGTTAGCAGGAGGCAGTATATATTTAATTGCAACGTAGTATATAAAGATGCCATGAATAATACAGCTCTAGCAGTTTAGAAGAAGGTAAATGTAGGCTGGGGTAGTGGTTACAGAAGTTTCTATGTAGAAAAGATTTGACTTAAGTAAGTCTTTAAATGAAGAGTTGGAGTAGTATGGAAGGAGGAAAAGACTTGGGAAAAGAACCTCTAGCTTTTTTGTTTGTTTATTTTTTTAAATGTCAATTTTAGCTAATCTCACTCTTGCTCACTTCCCTTCAGCCGCACTCCTCACTGTTTCACAAGGCCTGGAACATGTCCTTTCAAATATCCAATGTTTCCTTCCCTTACTTCCTTCAGGTCTTAATTAAAATATCACCCTTTTCATGAGGCCTTTACTGGTAACTTTGTTTAAAAGTACAATATCCCTTCCACACATACTCTTTTTTGATTCCTCTTGACTACTTTGTTTCTTTTTTGTTTGTGCTTTCCAACATATTCTATATTTTTATTGTCTTTCTATCCCTACTAAAAAATGTAAGACCCACAAGGACAGGGATTTTTACGCATTTTAGTACCTTCTACAAAGTAAGTGCTCAAATTTTTGTTGAATAAGTGAATAAAACAAGGGCACTTTAGAGCAGGAACTTAAAGAACATTTGATCTCACCTTATTTCTTCTTTTCTTTCTTTCTGGCAAGCATAGATGAAGAACTTTCCCTTCTGTGTTTCTTTTTTTTTTTTTTAATTTGATAGGACTTAAAATATGTTAAAAAAACAATAAAGTACACAAATCGTAAGTGTACAGCTCAATGGATTTTTACATATGTAAACATGTAACTACCAACCAGATCAAGATATAGAACATTTCCAGGACCTTAGAAGCCTTCTTTATGGTCTCCGCTAGTCAATGGCTTACCAAAGGTAACCACTTTTCTGACCACCATCACTGTAGACTCGTGCTTTTTCATGAACGTCATATAAATGGAATCAAATCATTCTTTTATGTCTGGTCTCCTTTGTTTAACATTATTACATCTGTGAGATTCAGCCATGTTTTTTGAGTTACTAGTAGTTTATTCCTTTTCATTGCTGTGTACTGTTTCATTGTATAAGTATTAATGTGTATTTATCTGTTCTACTGTTGATATTTGAGCTGCTTCCAGTTTTTAGTTCTTGAAAACAAAGCTGCTGTGATCAATTTTGTACATGTGTTTTGGTGGGCATAAAAATCCATTTCTTGGCTAAATAATTAAGGGTTAACGTCATTTAAATGTATGATAACATATATCTCCATATACACACACACATACGTAATTCTTAATCCCACATCATTCTTGGCACATGCTAGATGATCATTAAATGATTGAAGATGAATTATTAACTAATCTTTTACTGTGAGATTGTCTCAAACTTATTAAAATAGTCAATAATAGGTTTTTACTCTGCTAATAACATTGATGAAAATCCTTGTGCATAATCTTTCTCCATACTTGATTTTTTTTTTTTAGGATAAGAATAAAAGTGTTCAGTAAAAAGATAAGACCTTAAAAGAATTAGATATTATTATAGTGCTTTTTAGAAAGATGCCAATTTATGTGTTAATATTAGTTTTAAAAACCTTTTCTAATTTGATAAGCAAAA
>NW_012155507.1:653988-672902 GCF_000956105.1 Propithecus coquereli | reverse complement strand
CAAGGATACGGGGTCTCTCTCTATTGCCCAGGCTGCAGTGCCATGGCACTGTCATAGCTCGCTGCAGCCTCCAACTCCTGAGCTCAGCCAATTCTCCTGCTTCTGCCTCCCATGTAGCTGGGACTACAGGTACGCACCACCATGCTTGGTTATCAGTTTCTTATGTGTTCTTCTAAAGATATTATAGATCACGTATATATATAAATGTGTGTGTTTGTACATGTGTATTTAAATGTATGTATGTATAATATATGTGTGTGTGGTATGCGTGTATATTTGCCAAGACATTAGATGAATTATGGAGACCATTCATTAAAATATTGCCTGGCGTAGATGTGGTGTTGTGTACTAAAAATTAGAAAGGGTCTAAAAACGATTAGTATCTGGCTACTGGCCCAGAAGGAAGAAAAACAGGGTCTGGCAGCATTTGGCAGTAATTTTCTATAAGACAAGTGGCCTTAGCTCTTTTTATTGTTGGATTGGTTCTTTGACAATATAGAACTTCTGTTTATATTATAGTACTGATTCTATAGTACTATTCCAAAATGGAAAGCCAGGTTTTTGAACATTAGACAGTTGATACCTGAAAGAAACTCTTTAACTACAAAAGCTATTTGGAGGTATTTAGGAAGACATTTAGGGGAAAGATGCTTAATTCTTAGGCATTTTAGGATTTATTTCCTTGACATTATAGTTTTAGCAGAACTTTTATAACTTCGTTGCTTAACAGTGAAAGTTTGAGCTTGAATAATTGTAAATAAAATTCTTTATTTTCCTAAATGTTTATTTACCTAATTTAAAAACCTATCAACCTTAATATAAACATAATTTTAAAAAGATTTTCATGCTAATAATATAGTAATCATTTGTCTCATATCAAAGATCTTTTTGAGTCTATGGCCATACCACCCTGAACGCGCCTGATCTCGTCTGATCTCGGAAAGATCTTTTTGAGCTTGATTTGAATGTCACTGATAAATAAGTGATTTGAGCAATAACACTCAGAGGTTTTAATTGGATTCTGCAGAGTTGTAATGGTTTAGGGAAAAGATACTTGCTTTTGGGATAGATTTTTTTTTAAGGCCCTTATTTTCAAAAGTAAAATTTTAGGATGACTATTGTTTATTAAATAATTGTGTGGCCCAGGAGAAGTAAGGGTATTATAAGAGTTTCTATTTATTGGAATTTGTATATCCTATCACAGATAAATTATAAGGCTATTGGGGCTGCTGAAAGAATTTGTACCTATTAGTGGTTAGTAATATTTGGTGAATTTTAAGAATTTGCCAGAGGTAGGAAGAGAGCATCTTGATTTTTTAAAAAATGTTTAATTTTGAAACAGTTATATCTTTATAGGAGAATTGCAAAGATAGTACAGAGAATTTTCATATACTGTCTACCCTTCAGTCAGCTTCCCCTAATGTTAACATTTTATATAATCCTGTTATATTTATCAAAACTAAGAAATTCATCTTGTTTTTTTTTTTTTTTTTGAGACAGAGTCTCGCTCTATTGCCCTGGCTAGAGTGCAGTGGCGCAGTCTAGCTCACTACAACCTCTAACTCCTGGGCTCAAGCGATCCTCCTGCCTCAGCCTCTGGAGTAGCTGGGACTACAGGTGTGTGCCACCACGCCTGCCCATCCTGATTTTTAAAAAAGAATTCAGTGAATCTTTTTTTTGAATACCTACTATGTGTAAAAGAGTGTTTTAGCTGCTGAAGTATATATGGTATTGGAAAAGAAATAATGATTGCAGATAATAATAATAATAGACTGGTGAACTTGGTATCATTCCTTGAACAAATTCTCAAACAGATTATTGAACACATGTATTGTTGGTACTTATAAAAGAAGACATTGATCACTGGGAGCCAGCATGAGTTCACAAAGAACAAGTCATGATACATAGCGTCACTTCTTAGAGGGTAAGTAAACCAGTAGGTACATTAGGAGATATTCTGGCCATAGTATATATAGAACTATAGCTAATATTTATTGGATTTTTAATTATATGCTGTACACTGGGTTAAATGTTTTTACATAGGTTGTCTCCTTTAGTTCTTGTTTTACAGATGAGGAAAGGGACCCTCAAGCTTATACATATAGCATTTGACAGCCTCTTATGATGTCTTTGTACAAGATAGAGAAATACGGTCTGAATAATTACATAGGTAGGTGGATTTGTAATTGATTAAAAGGCCATATCCAGAGCTTACTGATTAATGGGCTGGTGTTAAAATTAAACTGCAATACGTTCTTAGTGGTATGCCTCAAGATGCTATTTTCCCCCATGTCCTATTTAAGATTTTTATCAGTTACTCTCCAAATTCTAAGGGAGTGCTTTTACATGTACAGAATCAGGACCTACCCCTTATTTTTAATAATTAGGATGACTGTATTATTAAAAGTTTATATTTGATGTGTAGATATTTGATAGGGACAAAGGCCTATAATTGAATATTTTGTAAAAGTCTGCACAGATACAAGGTGGGAATCTTGGATGCCTGACAGTAGTAGGTGTTTTGTTTGTTTTATGCAGAGGTGTGTGCCTGGGTGTGTCTCCTTACTTGTAAAGTTGGTGAGTTAGTGGTTTATTATAACTGTCCCAACAGTTTACACCCACTTAAGCTACATTATTTTGAAGCAGGTTGTCCAAAACTGTTGATTATCCTTTTCTACTCTGCATCTTGCTTGGTGTTTTCAGTTCTGTTTGCTACATTTTAAGGAGGACATTGATAAACAATGTATTCAGAGGATAGTAATCAGAATGAAGCAGTGTCTTTTTTTTTTTTCCCCCCCAAGACAGAGTCTCACT
This sequence comes from Propithecus coquereli, assembly GCF_000956105.1. Lineage (NCBI taxonomy): Eukaryota > Metazoa > Chordata > Mammalia > Primates > Indriidae > Propithecus > Propithecus coquereli. The sequence goes on along the minus strand of NW_012155507.1, from coordinate 670,088 downwards.
CTGTCTCGCAAGCTAGAGTGCTGTGGCGTCAGCCTAGCTCACAGCAACCTCAAACTCCTGGGCTCAAGCGATCCTCCTGCCTCAGCCTCCCGGGTAGCTATAGGCATGCTCTACCATGCCCGGCTAATTTTTTCTATATAGTTTTAGTTGTCCAGCTAATTTCTTTCTATTTTTTTTAGTAGAGACAGGGTCTCGCTCTTGCTCAGGCTGGTCTCGAACTCCTGAGCTCAAATGATCCGCCACCCTCGGCCTCCCAGAGTGCTAGGATTACAGGTGTGAGCCACCGCTCCCAGCCTGAAGCAGTGTCTTGAAACAGATACTTGCAAAGTAATTGAAACATTTGAGGTTGTTCAGCTTCAAAGAAAGAAGACTTCAGTGGGGTATATGGTAAGGCTTTTCACATTGGGTAATTGGAAGATCTTTAATGTACTTCCTGACTCAAATATGTTATTCTGTGAAACACTTGAAGGGATGGCATGTAGAAGAAGGATTAAGCATATCTTTTGCATTCCCAGAGGATGAAACAAGAAACAATGAATTAGGGAAATATTGGTTCATAATGAAGAAGACCTTTCTAACAATTGAAATAAAAATGGAGTGAACATTGTCTCATTGAAACATTAAAGCATGTATTGAGTAGAGTTTAATCAAGCTGTCTTCTAAGGTCTTTTCCAACTCCAACCTTTTTTTTTTCTCTTCTTCATTGGTTATAAATCCAGTTGGCAAAACATTTTCTTGGGCATTTCTCACTTATTCTTAACACCTTATGGCTTCATATAGTGTCATATGTTAGTAAGGAAAACTATACTTTCTTGACTAGCAAGCTCTTAAATTAGAATATGAAATCATTTAACCAGATGATTTTTTAAAAATTTATTTACAATTCCAAAGGAAACAAAATTTTAGTCTTGTTTTAGAAATTTCACAGATGATGTGAAGCTGCTTTTAAATATGATAGCGTAAGTATCATTAAATTCAAATACTTATGATTTTTCTCTTCTGCATATCAAAAAATAATGTTAGTGCCAAAAACTGAAACCAGAGATTAATAGCTTCTACATAATTTAGTTGTTTAAATTCAAAATGAAACGATAACCTATTTTATTCATTGTCTGTTCCTTGAACAAACCAGGAGCTTGTTTTGGACTTCGTGACCTTCATATTTTTAAATACTAAGAGTACTTCTTTCTTTAAGCCCATCTCAGGCCTAATCTTCAGGACTTTCTCCCAGATGCATTATTAAAAGTCATCTTAGGTTCCTCTATCCAACACTGGTACTTTTCTTTCTTTTCTAACACTTTGGTATTTTATTACTGCTATATCATATACTGTTGTGAATTGCTTACTAATTGCTTTATACTATGTATGTGTTTTTTTTTTAATCAACAAGATTATAAGCCCCCTGAAGATTCCTTCATGGAGCTTGAAAACTATTTAATGAAGTTAAAATTTAGAGAGTTGGTGGTTGAATTTCAACTAGTATCAAAACACTTAACAGCATAAGAAAAAGCCTATGCAGACTTTTCGTATGTTTAATTTCTACTTTTATCTTCAGTATGATCTTTATTATTTGTCTTCATCTAATGTATTATAAAGTCTACAGATAATAGTAATGTATCCACTTAAAATTAACAAATGAGAAAAAAATCTTCCCTCATCCTGACATTCTTAATACCACCATCTCCCAAATTTTGGACTTTCTCTTTAGTTGTTTTTCTAAGCATATGCCAATTTCCTTATCATTAGCCCTCAAAAGTGGCAGATAATTTTAAAATGCTTATTTCAGAATGAAATTTCTTATACAAAATAAAGAAAAATCAGGAGATATATTCCAATAAATGTATTTACTGTACTGGTGATATACATTTTACTTTGTCATACTAGTATGAACACAAACAGGTTTAATTAAAAAAATTAAAAAATATTCGAGAAGTATGTCTGTGACGTCTAATTGAGCCATAGATGAAATTAGTTTATAGTTATCAGCTTCATTTTCTATATTCTCCATTCTCCATGCAAAACCAGTGAGTGTTCCAGACTTAGCATGTTTTAAAATCAAGCCAGCATCGTCATATTTTGTTTTGATTGGCTTTCACTCAGGGGAAGGATGGGAGCATATCAGAAATCTATTTACCTTCTTCAGCGAAGCTAATGACATCCTGTTATGATGGGCTTTCACTGCTTCTTCATCTGGGGGCCTCTCTGTAATGTAAATTGCTATTTTCCAGTTATGTTACTTAAATTTTAAAAAATAAAATTTTTGAAGACATTAAGGAAATGTGTGAATTTACTGAGCATAACTTTAGAACCCTTGAATAGAAAAGCATCAAAAGACAACCAGGGAGGTGAATACACTGTCTGGGAAAGCTTACATTGTACTAAGTCATGTAATACTGTGCTCACTTGATTATTTTTAGAAGCTAAATGTCCCTTACATACTGCTACTTCTCTCAAATAATTGTACTAATGAAGACTGGATAATTCAAAGCCACTTTTTATTTGGCATGGGATGTGATTATATTTGTATTACCACATTAGAACCTAAAAGGAGTTAAATACTTGTGTGGTCTAGTAGTTTTCAGTGTAACCATTTTTTTTCCAAATTCTTATATGGCACTGCAACATAGAATACAAATAAAAAGTAATATTTTTGTGTAACTTTAAGTACACATTTATAACCTTAACTTAGTATAAAGTCAATCAATTATTGATACATTGAAGGTAGGCTCATAAATTGTTTTTATTTTCATGGGATCCTATTGCTTACTATTTTATTCCCAACACTTAACAGTGTCTACTACATAGCAGATTCCAGAGATACCATAGTGGAATAAACGAATGAGTGACTGATGCCATTTTGATGTACTCAGGAATTTGAAAATTGAATAATGGATGCTCATTGTAGCCTCTCAGTCTCTGCATTGAATTTATTTCTCTATTTTGTTTTGCATGTTCAGTGTCTACCACAACTGGAAGGTTGTTTTGGTTGGTTCTAGAGGCTCAGCTTAGAATCAGGATATACTCTGTCAAATTGAACCATAACTTTGAAAAAGGAGAAGTGGAAAATATTTGTTTCAAAGCTGAGTTAGTAACAATCTTCACATTTGCTTGTGTTCTTTATGATAAATATAAATGAGATAAAACAGGAGGTACCACCATTTATTGATAATTTCTGAAACAATAGTACATTATGTTATGAGTCCACCTTTTTAACAGTTTCACTGAGGTATCATTGGCATATAGTAAACTGTGGATATTTAAAGTGTACAATTTAATAAGTTTTGGCATAGGTATATACCTGTGAAACCATTACCACATTCAAGATAGTGAACATAGCCATCTCCAGAAGTTTCTTCATGCCCCTTTGTAATCTTTCCTTCATGCCCCTCTGCATACCCACACCCGATTATCTCAAAGTAATCATTGATCTACTTTCTGTAACTATGGATTGTTTTGCATTTTCTAGAGTTTTATATAAAAAGAATTATACAACAGTGGGTGTGGTGGCTCACACCTGTAATCCCAGCACTTTGGGAGGCCAACGTGGGAGGATCGCTTGAGGCCAGAAGTTCGAGACTAGCCTGGGCAATAGTGAGACCCCATCTCTACAAAAAAATAAAAAAATTAGCCCGGTGTGATGGCGTGTGCCTGTCATCCCTGTTCAGGAGGCTGAGGCAGGAAGAGGATTGCCTGAGCCCAGGAATTTGAGGTTGCAGTGAACTATGATGATGCCATTGCACTCTAGCCCAAGCAACAGAGCAAGACCCTATTTCAAAAAAGTTATACAGTATGTGCTGTTTTCTTTTCTTTTTTGAGTTTCTCCTTTGTTGCATGTGTCAATAATTCATTCCTTTTAGTAGTAATATTCCATTATGTGGATATACTAAAATTTGTATATCATTCATTTGCTAATGAACACTGGGTTATTTACAGTTTTATTTACCAATAAAGCTGCTATGAACATTAGTGTGTAAGTCTTTGTATGGACATATGTTTTCATTTCTCTTGGTTAAATACTTAGGAGTGGAATAGCTGGATCACATGATAGGTATATGTTTTAACTTTTTTGAGTGTAACATATTTATTATAAAGGGATAATTTTCTTAATACACAAAGAGATTTTGTAAATCAATAGGAGTAAGACCAAAACCCCAACAGAAAAATGGGGAGAAGACAAAACAGGCAGCTCATACCAAAAGAAATACAAATGGCTTTAAACATAAGAAAAGATTTCTGGAAAACTGACAAAAAACTTCATGTGTTTTGTAAAATTTAGACTTCTAGAGCCAAACTGCTGGCTTTGCATGTTCTCTCACTTACAATGTGATTAAGTTACTTAACCTTTCTTGTCAGTAAAATGGGGATAAAATAGCAATAATGCCTGCCTCAAGGGATTGTTATGAGAATTAGATGAGTTAATGTATGTGTAGTTCTCAGAACAATACCTGACACACAGTAAGTGCTCTATGAAAGTTAATTTTTATTGTTATAAAAATGCAAATTACACAATAAGAGCATTTTTCACTTGCCAGATTGACAGTGATTAAAAAGTTCAATAATATACAATAATGGCAAGGATATATAGAATCACTAACTTATGTAGTGAAGTAAAATTGTAAATTTGTGCAGTTTCTTTGGAGGACAAGTTGACTACTTATTAAAATGATAAATGTTCAAACTTTTTGATTCAATTTTAAAGAATTTATCTTTGCTCATTATAGTATTAATTATATTGCCAGAAGGCCTAAATGACTCTTAATAGGGGTCTGGTTAAATAAATGATGGTATAGCCACACAATGAGATGTCACATAGCCATAAAAAGAAATAAAAAAGGAGCACTTATGCATGAGCTCATCTCTAAGACATTATTGGCTAAAAAAAAAATTTGCAGAGCAGTATTTATGGTATGCTGACATTACCATAAAAAAGTAAGTGTGTATGTGTGGGAGTAAATACACATACATGTGCACACATTAATAAACACATTTTGCTTCAATATGCATAGACTTTTCTGGAAGGATACACAAGAAAGGGAATAGTAGTTGCTTCTGAAGAGGGACTGAAAAAAGGGGCCTAGGAGATTGGAAATCTGAGATCTCAGTAAGGCTTTGGTTGAGATTGGTTGTGTACATTTTTATTGTTTTTATAGTGCTTGTTTTCTTGTTTTTTTTTTGCTTTTGGTCAAGAGTGTATTACTTAAAAATTTCTTTTAATTTTGCAGTATGTAATTATAGATTAACAGGAGTTGGAAAATTAGTATAGAGAAGTCTCATCTACCCTTCATTCAGTTCCCCCTAGCAGTGACATCTTATATAACCCTAGTACAATATCTGTTCTAGGCCTGTTTCAGCTTTCTATTGGTTTCAGAAAGCCCAATTCAAACAGCTTTAAATTTACATAGTAAGAAATTTGGCTTAACGTAACTGCAAGTTCAGAGGAAGGGTAGGCTTCAGGATTAGTTAATACCTCAATGAAGACACCAAGCATTCAGATTCTTTCCATTGTTCCACTCTGCTATCCATAGTGCTGGCTTTGTATCAAGGCAGGATTCTCTTTGTAGTTGTACAGTGTTTACCAGAAGGGAACCAAATGTTTTATAAGTAAGAAAAAGTCTGGCTTCCTCCTAACAGAAAGAACAAACTTAACCAGAGGCCATCAGCAAACCTCTTCTCATATCTCATTATCATAATTCCTCCTCATTTCTGAATCTATTTCTGGCAGTGAGGATAGACCCACCCTTAAGCTAAAGTTAGTTCTCCAAGTTGCTGCCACTCAGAGTATGGCATGGATATTGGAAAAGACAGTCATAAGGTCTACTACAGTATCTGTTTGATTGATTCTAGTGCTCTGAAGTTTTTTATTCATTCTTATCTGATAAATTTTATAATGACTTAAAATATGCTTAGTCATATTTTATTGGTTTCATTGCCATGTTTAGAGCTTTCTATCTTGTAGGGTAATATAGCAATTATTAAGCATTCCTTTCTGAAAAAAGAAAAAATGTTGGAGTAGAGATTGGAGATAGTTGGCAAATTTGAATCTGTACCTCCTTATAACCAATAATTTTTAACCTCTTTCACCTCCAGATAATTGACTTAGCTACCATTTATGTAGAGACTTTAGTGATTTGATTTGTATCTCCTTTCTTGCAGTCAAAAATTGCCTGAAGCATTGTGGTATAGTAGAAAGTGGGCTGGGTTATGATTAAGGTTCTCATTAATTCTAGCTCCACTGCTTTCCAGTTATGTGTGATCGTGGGCAAATTGCTTTGTGTCTTCGACCTTCCACTTTCCTTTTCTGTAAGCTGGAGAGAACTATCTGCTTTCTCACCAAGTTGTTTTTATTGGTGTTAAATAAGCTAATATGAAAGAAATTTGAAAAATATAGACTAGCACACAATTTTAAATTGCTTTCATTGTTATACTAATTAAAGGCTGGATAGTTAAAAGGAGGAAACTTAAATAACCCAGGATATATTCTGGTTTAAAAAAATAGTTAACTTAGATTCTGAGTATCTAAGGTATATCAGAAGATAAGGATGTATGCAGCTTTTTTGAAATTAGATGCTTAATGAATAAAAGAAAGAAGGCTTATGATAGAATAGGTATTTGAATGCTTGATGCTAGTTAGTGTATCCTAGTAGCTAGTTTTCAAATATTGTCCAGAATTTTTTTATTTCAAATTTTTGCCCTGTTTTTTTTATTGTTTTTGTTGTTAAACCTGTTTTTAAAGATATCAACTGCAGAGTAGATTGTCAACTATAGGGCTTTATGTAGCTTACAGGATGTGATAGATACATTTATTTATTTACACCAGTTATTGACTGTTTTCTCGTATGCACTCTGTTCTTTTCCTTTCTTGGAATATTATTCTTTTGAAGAACTTTGAGGTTTCACACTGAAATGTGGGTGGAGTTTGGTGGTTGTTACCGATGGAGACGTCACATTTCATTGCTGAGAACTCTGAAAAGCAAAACTTCATATTTGGAGTTTAATGAAATTAAGATGACAGTAAAGAATTTGACTTTTAAAAAACTACTTAATATTATTAATATATATTCATTCATGTCTTAGGTTAGTGTTCATGTTGAATCTGAATATGTTAAATTGTAGAGTATTAACTGTAGTTTCTGTATCTTATTACTGTTGGTGAAACAAGGTATATATGCTTCTTAAATTGATATCATTCACCTTTTTGTTTTGGGCTAGTCACTGTTATTTGTCATGTTGGATTTGGGGCAATACCCTTTTCTAAATGAAAAGACCAGTCTTACCATATCTTTTTCTTTTATTAATATATAGGAGATACTATATACACACATTGAAGGGAAAAGGGAACTAGCATATGTTGACTTTGTTTCTATGCACAAGCATACCAAATATTTAACATTTATATCACTTAATTCTACCTTCAACCTGATGAGAATTATTGTCCCCATTTACAAAAGGAAGCATTGAAATGTAGAGATTAAGTTAATCCAAAATTATTATAGTGGTGTAATCCCACTCCCTTGCTCCTTCTCACCCTCATTGGGCATTTTTCCTACCTGCTTTCATTTAATTAGTAGAACTTCTCTTTGAGGAAGCTGTTATTTTCATTTTGCAAATGAAGAAAAGAGTTAGCATGAAAGTTCAATTTAAAAAATAAGTAAACAAAAATGTGTGTACTACATTAAGGAATAGAACCTTACTTACATAAAAGGTTTTTTTTTTTTTTTTAAACATTGATTCTCAAATGTTAAACCAACCTTGCTTTTCTCATATAAACACCACTTGGTCATGATATGTTGTGCTTTTTACATATTACATGTTGTTGGATTTGATTTATAGACATGTTAAGAATTTTTGCATCTACATTCGTAGGTGATTTGGTCTATAGTTTTCTCATAATATCTTAGTCTGGTCTTGATACAGGGTAGTCTTATAGAATGGCTTGAGAAATGTTCCCTTCTCTTCCATTTTCTGGATGAGTTTTTTAGAATTATTATTATTTCTTCCTTAAATATTTGGTAAAATTTACCGGTGAAGCCAGTTGGAGTTTTCTTTGTGGAAAGATTTTTAACTACGGTTTCAATTGCTTTAATAGATACAGGGTTATTCAGGTTATCTGTTTCTTCTTGAGTGAGCTTTAGTAGTTTGTCTTTCAAAGAATTTGTCTGTTTCATCTAAGTTGTTAAATTTATTGACATAACATTTTTCATAACATTCCCTTATTATCCTTTTAATGTCTATAATTTATCTCTATCACTTGTGATATTGGTAACTTATGTCTTTTTTTTTTCTTCTTGATTAATCTGGCTGGTGATTTATCAGTCTTAATGATCTCAAATAACCAGCTTTTGCTTTCATTGACTTTTTTTTGAGACAGAGTCTCACTCTGTTGCCCAGGCTAGAGTGCCATGGCGTCAGCCTAGCTCACAGCAACCTCAAACTCCTGGGTTCAAGCGATCCTACTGCCTCAGCCTCCCGAGTAGCTGGGACTACAGGCACGCGCCACCATGCCCAGCTAGTTTTTTATATATATATTTTTAGTTGTCCAGCTAATTTCTTTCTATTTTTTTAGTAGAGACAGGGTCTCGCTCTTGCTCAGGCTGGTCTGGAACTCCTGAGCTCAAATGATCCGCCCGCCTCGGCCTCCCAAAGTGCTAGGATTACAGGCGTGAGCCACCACGCCCAGCCAGCTTTCATTGACTTTTAAAAAGTTGTTTTAATAGACTATTTTTTAGAGCTGTATTAGGTCACAAAAAAATTGAGTAGAAAATAGAGTTCACATATACCCCCACCACCACCACTACCACCACAATCTTCCCTACTATCAACATTCCACACCAGAGTGGTATGTTTGTTACAATCAATGAACCTACACTGATACGTCATTATCACTCAAACTCCATAGTTTACATTAGGGTTCACTCTTGATGTAGTGCATTATGTGGGTTTTGATGAATGTATAATGACATGTATCTACCATTATAGTATATTAATACAAAATAATTTCACTGCCCTAAAAATCTTCTGTGCTTCACCTATTTATCCCGCCCTTCCGTCTAACCCCTGGCAACCACTGATCTTTTCACTGTCTCCATAGTTTTACCTTTTCCAAAATGTCATATAGTTGAAATCATACAGCAGGTAGCCTTTTCAGATTGGCTTCTTTTACTTAGTAATATACATTTAAGGTTCTTCTTTGTCTTTTCACGGCTTGATTGCTCATTTCTCTTTAGCACTGAATCATATTCCATTGTCTGGATGTACAATAGTTTATTTATCTATTCACCTACTGAAGGGCATGTTGGTTGCTTCCAAGTTTTGGCAATTATGAATAAAGCTGCTATAAACATAAAGACATAAATTTTCAATTCATTTGGGCCACTACCAAGGAGCATGATTGCTGGATCATATGGTATGAGTATATTTAGTTTTGTAAGAAACTGCCAAACTCTCTTCCAAAGTGACTTTACCGTTTTATATTTACTGATCTCAAAGAACCAGCTTTTGGTTTCATTGACTTTTTTTCCATTTTTATTTCTGTGTCCGTGTGTGTTTTTAATTCCTGCTCCTGTCTTCTACTTGTCTTTCCTTCTCCTTTCTTCTGCTTAATTCCTTTGCTGAAGAGGAGGGAATGCTTTACTTATTGTATAAGTTTAACTTGCTCTTCTCTTTCTAATTTCTTAAGGTAAAAGATTAGGTCATTAATTTGAGACTTTTTTTCTTTTCTAAAATTTAGTAGTATGTCGTTCAGTTTCCAGATGTTTAGGGAATTTTTAGATGTCTTTCTGATTTTAATTTCTAATATAATTCCATTGCGATCAGAGAATATACTTTGCATGACTTGAAATCCTTTAAACTTATTGAGAATGGTTTTATGACTCAGGATGTATTAACAGTCTATCTTGGTTAATGGTTCCATGTGTGCTTGAAAAGATATATATTCTGCTGTTGTTGGGTATCCTGTTCTATAAATGTTAATTAGATCAAGATGGTTACCAGTATTGTTCAAGTCTACTATATCTTTACTAATTTTTTGTCTACTTGTTCTATCAATTATTGAGAGGATTGTAGAAATCTCTGACAATAATTGTGGACTTGTCTATTTCTCCTTTCTATCAGTTTTTGCTTTAAGTATTTTGAAACTGTTACTAGTGTAGAATATGTCTTTTTGATGAATTATCCCTTTATCATTCTTTAGAAAAAACTCAAACCTTTTCTTCTGCTTTCACACCACAACAATCATTAGCGTAGAAGACTTCTGTGACCAAATGTGTGCACGTGCGGTGTTTCTCCCCACCATCAAGAGAACAATAAATCCTGCACTGGACACCAACTGGATGTCCTCCAGTTTGATTTTGATACTGTCTACCTGGAGATAGTGTCAGATGCCACAGAGTAAGGACTCAGTCCCCAAAACTGCCCCCGCTCCGACCCCTTTTCAGACACCAGTTGCAAGTCTGGGCCTCTGAAACTTCTAACCAACCAGCTTTAAGTTGGGGGTTCCCATGACTCCCTCTTTGGGTTCAATTATTAATAATTTGCTAGAGTGATTCACAGAACTCAGGGAAATGCTTACATTTACTAGTTTATTATAAAGGATATTGCAAAGGATACTGATAAAGAGATGCATGGGTCAAGGTATAGGAGAAGAGGTGCAGAGCTTCCTGGACATGCTGCCCTCCAGGAACCTCCACATGTGCAGCTATCCAGAAGCTCTCTGAACCCTGTTTTTTTGAGTTATTATGGAGGCTTTATTACAGAGGAATGATTGACAACTGTGTAGAAATGTGATTGGATAAAAAGGGTATGATCTCATACTAATAGACTAAATGGGGTAACCCCACAAGACCTGTCTGTTTGGATTCTTCTTGGCTTGTCTGTGCAACGTTCATTCCTCTAGGGTATGGGGCGGGATCCTCTCAGGAATGAAGGTCTTAGGACCCACAATCATATTGGAGTCTGCCTCGGATAGGTAAAGAGGGCAGGAGAAGGTCATAGAGAGAGATTCTGTTTCCTGAGGCCTGCTTCTGAGGCCTAAAGTGCCCCAACATTATAACAAAAGACTGTAATAAGGGCTGTGCTGGTTATGAGCCAGGAACCTATGGACAAAAACCTGCATATCTCTATCTATCTATCTATCTATTAAAAAACACCACAATCATTATGACATGATTCTTTATATCCCTGGTAGTATTCTTTACTGTGAAATATACTTTATCAGATATTAATATAGCTACTCTAGCTCTCTTTTGATTAGTGTTAGCCCAGTAGATCTTTATAATTCTTCAACCTGTTTGTGTTTTTATATTTAAAGCAGGTTTCTTGTAGACAGTATATAGTTGGGTCTTGCTTTTTTTCTTTTTTAATACAGTCTGACAATCTTTCCCTTCTAAATCAGGAGTTCAGGCCATTTACATTTAATGTGATGACTGATGTGATTGGACTTGTGTCTACTGTCTTGCTGCTTGTTTTCTATTTGTCCCATCTGTCTTTGCTTTTTTCTTCTTTTCCTGCATTCTTTTGGATTGAGTACTTTTTATTATTCCATTTTATCTCTATTGTCTTATGAACTGTACCTCTTTTCTTTCTTTTTTAGTGGTTGCTCTAGGTTACATTCTGCATCTTTAACTTATCACAGTGTTCCTACAAATAATATTATACCACTTCACATATAGTTATGAGTTTAACCACATCATACTTTTCATTTCTCTTATCCATTCTTTGTCCAACTTACATCATACATTTTGCTTCTATATTTGTTACAAACCCTACAATAGGTTATTGTTATGTTTACTTAAACAGTCAGTTTTCTTTAATGGCTTTTAAAAATAAGATAGAAAATATATTTTATATTTATTCACGTACTTACTCATTTCAGTGCTATGCTTTGTATAGACCCATGTTTTTGTGTAGTATCATTTTTCTTCTGCAAAAAATCCTCCTCAACAATTTTTATTGTGCAAGTCTACTAGAGACAAATTTCTCAGCTTTTGTCTGAAAAAGTATTTCATCCACATTTTGGAAAAATATTTTTGCTGGGTAGTGAGTTTTAGTGTGTCAGAATTCTCCAGTATCACTTCCAGGTTTGATGGTTGGCTGGAAGGACTCACAGGACTGAGCATATAGCCAAACTCATGGTTCTGATTTATTACAACAGAAGGATACAAAGCCGAATTAGCAAAGGGGAAAGGTTCATGGGCAAAGTCTGGAGGAAACAAGGGACAAACTTCCAAGAGTCTTCTCAGTCTTCTCAGTGGAGTCACACAGGCCACATTTAATTTCTCCAGAAAATAATTTTGACAACACATGTGAAATATAATCTAACAGGAAGCTTGTTAGAAACTCAGTGCTGAGGGTGTTATTGAGAGCTGGTCAGGTAAGCATCCTCTGCCTAGCATGTACCAAAATTTTAGTTACCCATAAGGAAAGCAGATGTTCAGAATAAACCATATTGTTTGCACAAACACTTTGGGCACAGTAAACCACCTTTATTAATTAGGGAATGTTAGGAACCTTTCTGAAACACCAGAAACCAGCCAAGTCCTAACCTTGCAAGCAGGCCTTTCTAAGGTTAGCAATCTTGAGCCTGCTATGCTAACTTTTTTCTGCGTACTAGGTTGCCTGTTTTTTCCTTTATGTACTATATAGGGTTTATTTTGTTGTCTTCTGACTTGCATAGCTTCAAAGAGAAATCTGTGATGATTCATCTTTGTTCCATTATATATAATATACTTTTTTACTTCTGGCAACTTTAAAGATTTTTCTTTATCACTGATTTCAACAATTTGTTTATGATGTGCCTTATGTATATATGTGAATGTGTGTTTTTGTTTATCCTGCCTGGTAGTCCTTGAACTTCTTGGAATTGTGGGCTTGTAGTTTTCAACAAGGTGGAAATTCTTTGAGCCATAATTTTTTCCAATATTGCCCCACCCCTTTTGTTTTCATACTTCCATTACACTTATGTTAGACTGCTGATATTGTCCTACAGGTCACTGAGACTGTTCATTTTGAAAGGGAGCGTCTTCCCTCCCTCCCTCCCTCTCTCCCTCTCTCTCTCTCTACATTTTTATATAGTTTTGTTCCTATGTCTTCAGTTTATTAATACTTTCTTTAATGCAGTAAATAATCTGCTATAAATACCATGCAATTTTTTTATTTTAGATATTATATTTTTCTTCTGTAAAAGTTCCTTTTGATTCTTTTTAATGTTTCTTTATCTCATTATGTTTGGGTTTTCTATTATGTTGCTGAGGAAATATTTATTATAGCTGTCTTAACATTCTCATCTCCTAATTTGTTCATCTCTTTCATTTCTGATTCTGTTAATACTGACTGTTTTTTTCTAGTTCATGAGTCACATTTTGTTGCTTCTTTATGCATGGGTCTAATAGTTTTTTATTGGATGCTCATCATTGTGAATTTTATGTTGTTTGCTGGATTTTGTTGTATTACTTTAAAGAATGTTGGAATTTTTCTGCTAAGCCACTAAATTACTTGCACAGAAGTTTGGTCTTTTCAAGACTTATTTTTATGCAGCTTCAGGGACAATCTAGAGTAGTCTTTAGGACTAATTTAACCTCACTTCTAAGGCATGGTCCTTTAGAAGTCACTGATTGCTACCCTGCAATTCAGCAAGATTTCTCCACTTTGCATAGTAGGAATTTTAAGAATTCCTGGCCCTTTGTGAGCTCTATCCATTGCTTATCTTACAACTTCTTTGTAATTTTTTCCCCTAAAGATTGATCTTTACTTTGCCTGGCCTCTTTGGGTTTCATTCTTCACATATATGAATCATATTCAGCCAAAGAGCTAATAGAACCCCTATGCATATTTTAGGATCTTTTTCTTTTTTTTATGTATCTCCCCACTCAGATATTCTGCTCCTTCTTCTGCCACATTCTGACCATCTTGGCCTCCTTAAACTCTGATATGTGTCTTTTAAATTCAGCAATATTGCTAGATTCTTATGGGGTTACCTCTCTCTGTACCATTGTTTGGAAATTACCTCCATGCAGAAAGCTGAAGGGCTCTCTCATTTATTGCCCTTTTAGGGCAATAGTCTGGGATCATAGCCTTGTGCTGGCTTTGTTCAGTGTCAGAAAATAGTTGTTTCCTGTATTTTGTCTAATTTCTAGTTGTTTAGGCAGAAGGGTATTTCCAGATCATCTTTGTCCTTCATATTCAGAAGTAGAAATCTCCCTGTAAACACTTCCAACATATCCATTTACACCGTAAACTTTCCCCTTTTCCAAAGCAACTTCATCTCATAATATGTGTGGAAATGCCAGGCCTTTTGTTTTTTTCTTATTGTGTTCAGAAGATAGCCATGATGAATATGTTCAGGATCTCAAACTTCAAATTCTGCTCAGGTACTTTTGGTAGCCACAAAAATCTCCAGCTATGCCTATGATGAATACCTATATATGACAGTGGATCAGAGCACCAACTATGGTGAGGAAAGTGGAGCACTTAAGGTACAAAATTTAAGGTGACATTCTCAGATGCCAATCCTGTACTTGTACTACCTGGAGAGTCAGTGCCTCCTTAAATTTTGTGCCCTAGGATGCCTTGTTTGCCTCACTCTAGTCCAGGCTTTCCAGACAAAGATTACTTTCATTACCTAGGGCATTAGTCCCAAACCATTATTAACTAGATCACTTTTTTTTTTTTTTAGAGTAGGTATAAGGCCTTTTTAACTTCATAGTTAAATTATTTTAACTTCTCTCCAACAATCTATTTTCTTAGCTGTGATAAAGTCTGATGTAAAATGTCAGTCCCTTAGTCTTGGCTGAGAAATTAAAAGAAAGAATATCCAAGGTAGCAAATACTGTTCCACAAAGCCAAAACCATGTGTACTGAAGCCTTACCTATTTTTAGTTTAGTCTGTCTTGGCCCTTGAAACCAGTGGCTCTCCTCACGCAGTAGCTCAGATTCTATTAATTCCATGTGGGCTATTGCCCACTAGGCGTGCAGCCATGTTTGCTGTTTGAGAGTCCCAAGTAAGCCTGCCTGGGCTTCAGAAATGAATCTAGATTTCTACTAAGAGGAATTTCAATATGGATAGGGGCCATGCACTTGGGCTCTGATGTTGGGAAGAACAAAGCTTTTAATCTCACATGAAATGTACCCTTTTTGAATTTTTTTGGCTCTTGACCCACTTTTGGATTGCTTTAGGGTATTCATGCATCTGGAATGATAAAGGAATCTCTCTTTTCTTAGAATATTAAAGGAGACAGGAAGAAGTCCAGATGAAGTGAGTCATGGAGCCATTTGTTTATCTGAACCTGAGCTAAATCTTGGAAAAGGGGAAAAAAAATTCATTCTTACTCTTTTTAGTCCAAATTACCAGGATTTCTCAGATAGTGATCTAGTATGTGTTCTAGCAGTAATAAAAAGTGATTTTACCCAGAATGGTCTCTGTTAAATATCTTCCTCTGGCACTTGAGGTAGTATTTGTGTCTGTTTGATAGTTCAGAGGTTCTAAAACATTGAACTTATGTGCAGAAAGTTAACCATTAATCTCATGTTACTACATGTATACTTTGCATACTCAGATTTCTTTATTTTTATTGACTTCTTGGGCTTTTTTTTCCTTAATAAGAATTTTACTGTATTTGTACCATCTCATCTGCAAAGCACTTTTATTATGGATTGGAACGTGAAAATCCCCAATCCTGAAGGAAGACGCTTATATAGTCAAGTCTTTGTAGACATACACAATGTACCTTTCTTTAATTACTGTGTGAGGTAATATGTTGTGATAGAAAACAATCCAAAACTTGAATTCAGAAAAACCTAATTATAGTCTAGATTGAACTGCTTATAGCTTTGTGGCCTTGAGCAAGCTAGTTAATCTCTTTGAGACTCAATTTTTTCCATCTGTAAAGTATATGTATGTATGTGGGAGGTAGGGGAGGATGTGATAATATCTGCCTGCCTATTATACAAGTCAGTGTGAAGATCATAATAAAGATGTGAAAGTACTTTGAAAAATGTGTAAAGCACTATACAAATGTAAAAATTATATTTAGCTCACATACAAAAATAAGCAGCAGGCTGGATTTAGCAAGTAGAGTATAATTTGCCATCTCTGGTTTAGAAAAAGG
>NW_012155507.1:647505-653858 GCF_000956105.1 Propithecus coquereli | reverse complement strand
TCTCTTCCACTCCTGGACTTTGAAAATCCTTAACAGTTAGATTCTGTGACATGTTGCATGTGGATTTTCTACTTTGGATTATCCATGGAAAATTATTTTTTTAAAAATCAATTTGGTTACTCCTTGTCTAAGAAAATTCTGTACTATTCTTCCTCTTCTGATTAGGATGTTTTCAGGGGAATGCAAACTAATATAACCCTAGTATGAGGATAATTAGGGTGTTATATCTGTCAGAACATAAATCATAATGATCGCTGATGATTGCTAACCAATATGGCTGAGATCATACTATGTGCAATACTGTAGTCCTCTTTGAATCCTGTGCCACCTGTAAAAGCTTGCACACTTTTGAAGTTGAAAGATGAATAGTCATCTTCTCCCTCTGTGCTTCAACTCTATTGGGTTACCTACAGTTTTCCAAACCGACCGTTATATTTTCTACTTTGATGCTTGTGACTCACATTCCTCCCTTTTAAAGAGCTTCATTGTCTGTGCCCTTTCATAAACATTGCCTTTCTTATGTCCCCAACATAACCCCTCACATGTATACTCTATCAAAGCACCTAAAACACTTTATTATTGTGCATTTATTTATATGTCCCACTCATTACTGTATTTTTGATACCTTGGTCTGTCTTATTACTCAACTCTTGGTTCCCAGTGTTTTTATTCATTGCTGCATGCCTGCATTAGTTATCTATTGCTGCATAACAAATTACCCCACAGCATAGCAACTCAAAACACACATTTATTATCTCACAGTGGGTCAGGAGAATCCAGGAACAGTTTAGGCGGTAGGTCTCTTGCAAGGTTACAATCAATGTATTGACAGAGCCTATAATCTCCTCAGAAAGTTTGCTGTGGAAGGATCCATTTCCTAGCTCACTCACTTGGTTATTGGCAGGATTTACGTCCTCTCAGGCTGTTGGCCAGAGACCTTCCTCGGTTCCTTGCCTCATGGACCTCTATAGAGATCTCACAGCACAGCAGCTGGCTTCATCAGAGCAGGCAAGCAAGAGGATAAGAAAGAGTGCCAGTGAGAAAAAGTGCTAGCAAAAAGGAAATCACTTTTTTTTTCTTTTTTTGAGATGGGGTCTCACTGTGTCACCTAGGCTGGAGTGTAGTGGTGCAATCATAGCTCACTGTAACCTTGAACTCCTGGGCTCAAGTGAGCCTCCCACTTCAGCCTCCTGAGTAGCTAGGACTATAGGCACACACCACTATACCCAGCTAATTTTTTTTTTATACTTTGTAGAGGCAGGGTCTTGCTGTGTTGCCCTGGCTGGTCTCTAACTCCTGGTCTCAAACAATCTTCCTGCCTTCGCCTCCCAAAGTACTGGGATTACAGATGTGAGCCACTGCACCCAACCAATTTTTTATAACCTAATGACAGAAGTGACATCCCATCACTTTTGCCATATTTTCTTCCTTTTATAAATACAAAAATAATTTTTTTTGTAGAATTAGGGTCTCACTATATCTCCTAGGCCGGTCCCAGACTCCTGGCCTCATATGATCCTCATGTGATCCAAAGTGCCATGATTACAGGTGTGAGGCACCACTCCCAGCCCGTAAGCAAGTTACTAGGTCCAGCCCACACTCAGAGGAAGAGGAGTTACACCATTGTGTGATGACGAGGAGGCAGGGATCACTGGGGGACATTTTAGAAGTTTGCCACCCAATTCCCAAACCCTGGAACTATAAAATACTTAACATGTTGAATGAAGTAAACTTTTCCCAAGTTCCTTCATAATTGGTAGTGTACATTTGTGAGAGGGCTGATCAAGGATCAGAATTCAGTTTGAGACTATCCAAAAGAATAATTATGTTATTCAGGGATTCTTTCAGCCTATGTTTCTGGTTTCCTTAATGATTTACTTTTATGAAATAAAATAATATTAATGAAAAGTTAAAATCATTTCGTATGTTTAGGAGCTAAAGAAAACCAGTAATGCTATTCAAGAAAATCAGAATACATGCAGTATATTTTAATAGGAATTCAAGAAATAATCTGATAGCAAGCTATATTTTGAGGTAATTCAACCTTCCAGTCATTCCCAACATACATGTCATTTTATGACTTGGATAAAATGACATTTTATGACAGACTGGGTTCCTTAATAACATATTTCTTTGTATGTCCTTGAACATAAGGGCATATAAAAACTGCAGTTGAAGTATAGTTGAATTTGATCCCTACTATAAAATAATCTTACCTTATAAAAATAAATCCTTAACAGGCAGGAATAAGCATCAGATCATCGATTTCATTTTTTTTTTTTTTTTGGCATAGTTTAAATGTTGAGACAAGTAAATCTTTAGAAGAGAACTAAGGAATCTCATCCTAGACTCATAACATGTTAGAAATAACTTGTCCAACCCTATCTTTTTACATATGAGGAAATGGCTACCTAGTGATGTACCCTAGCTTGCTGGTGGCACAGCCAGTGCCATATCCCAGGCCTACTGATTCCATCCAGTGCACTGAACCATGCCACACTGCTAGTAATAAACCATACTGGAACCACTTGGGGAGTTTTAAAAATACTTATGCCTATCTCATCCCCAGACATTCTGATTTAATTGGTATGGGGTAGAACTTGGGCATTGGGATTTTTAAATACTCCCAAAGTGATTCCAGTGTGCAGCACAGTCTGGGAACCTCTACTCCACAGAGAATTAGTGTGCTTAAGGAATTGGAACCAGAGTGAAATCAATAGTACAGACTTCCATCTGTAATGATTCCTTAATCATGTATTGGCTAGATTTCATCGGGGCAGTGAGAAAAATTTTTACGTTGAGAAATAATCAAGATTTTTGCTGAACAAAGACTTTCTTAATAAAGCTATCTTTTTACTAGTTTGTATTTTGTAGTGAGATAGCCTGTGACAAAATTCTTCCTAATCATGAAATAGAACAGTTTTTTGACACTGATCAGGCAAGGAAAAAGTCTTCTGCCATCTGTGTTGTGGCATGCTCTGCTGTTGTTTTAACTAGATAAAATTCTAATTACTGTTAAACAGATTGTTTATGAGGTTGTTTTTAATATTTTAGAGCAAGTGTATAAAGAGGCAAAGAAATGATTCCAGATTTAAAAACAAAAAGCTTTTCCTTTGAAAGTACGTTAATCAGAATTTGACATATTGGGTTGCTTAATAACACATTTCTTTGTATGTTCTTGATAATGCATGTTGCATAGAATATGAAATTTGCAGTTTGGTTGTATCCTTCTGTTGTGTTGTCATGTACTCTTTGGCATAAAGCTGACCAAACATTGTAACTAGAAAATGCTAATTCATGATTGGCAAATGAGATTTTGTTTCGAGATATCAGTGCTTTTAAACAAGCTATTTCCTTCATAATGACAGATGTGGGGAGTGTGAAATAGAAGAGTTAAGAATAAGAGATTATGATCAGATTGAAGTATTTCAGAATATTAGATTTTTATTGAAGTAGTGTCAAAGTGATGACAAAAAAAGCTACATATGCAGGTTGCTAGAGTAAAGGTGATGGGGTGTATTAGTTTTCTGTTGCCACCATCCCAAATCACTATAAACTTAGTGGCCTAAACAACAGAAGATTTTTTAATCATACAGTTGTGTAGGTCAGTAAGCCAACATGGGTCTCAGTGGGCTAAAATAAAAATTTCTGCAGGACTGTGTTCCATTTCAATAGGCTATAGGGTAGGATCGGTTTGTTTTCTCATTTTGGGTTTTGGTAGAGTTCAGTTGCCTTGGTGGCTGTTAGATGAGGGCCTTTTCCAGCATCTACATTTCACCATCATTCCTTGGCATGTGGCCTTCCTTCATCTTCAAAGGCAGCAATAACACATCAAGTCTCTCTCAAGCTGCCAATATCACTTCTTTCATATCTTCCCTCTGATCCACCTTCTGTTTTCCTCTTCTACTTTAAGGACTCATGTGATGAGATTGGGCCTACCTGGATAATCCAGGATAATCTTTTTTGTCTCAAGATCCTTAGCCTTAATTACAACTACAAGTCCCTTTTACAATGTAAGGTAACCTGGGCTCCAGGGAATAAGGGCACAGGTATCTTTGGAGCACCATTGTTCTGCCTGTCAAAGGGGCTAGGTCACTAGAGTCAAGGAAGCCAGTGTCAGTATTAACGTAACGTTGCAAATCTTCATTTATCCAACATATTTTTTTTAGTACTTGCTATGTGCTAGTCATTGTAGTAAGCACTGGGGTTATTGTGGTGAATAAGACAGACATGGTCCCTGCCCTTGTATATGTAGCACTATACTTGTAAAAACAAGCAAAACAGATAAAGCATTATTTTATAAAGAATTCTTCATGTATTTCATTTTTATATAAGCTCTTTGAAAACCAGTACTAGTGTTCTTTTGTTTTGGTTTTTTCCTCATCCCAACACTACAACAGTTTTTTACATACTAGGTCATTAAATATGAAATGTTTGATTTTGAATCAAAAGTGTAGTTTATTATATCTCAAACAAGAAACAGTACAATTAATCAAAGTATGAGCCTAAACTATCAACATAGTTTTGCCATCTTAACGGTAACTTGTTTATGCCAGCAGCAAAGAAGTCTGGACAGCAAGTAGCGATGAAATCGCAAAAGGCGTTTTCCACAGCTTTTTGAGAATTGGATCTTTTTCCTGGCAAGAAGTGGTCCAAAGCCTGGAAGGAAGTGGTAGTCAGTTGCTGCAAGGTCTGGTGAATATGGTGGGTGACAAGAGAGTTTCCAAGTTGAGTTTCTGTAGTTTGAGCGGTGTCGTTTGTGCAACACGTGGTCAGGCATTCTCTTGCAAGATGATTAGCCTGTCTCTAGTCTCTATTAACCAGTCTCCGCTGCTTAATCACAAGCATCATCATCATTTCATCCAATTGATTGCAGCAGACATCTGCTGTAATCGATTGACCAGTTTCATGAAGTGGTCAATACCAGTGCTGGACCACCAAACAGACACCAATAGCTTTTTTTGATGAATATTTGGTTTTAGACTGTGTTTCGGCACTTCATATTTATCCAGCCATTGTGCTGAACGTTTGCGATTGTCAAGAAGAATCCATTTTTCATCACACGTAACAATATAGAAATGGTTCACCTTTATGTCATGACAGCAAAGAAAGGCAAGCTTCAAGACAATTTCTTTTCTGATGCTCATTTAATTCATGCAGAACCCATCTATCCAGCTTCTTTATCTTGCAGATTTGTTTCAAGTGGTCCAATATTGTTGGAATAGTAACATCAAACCTTGCGTTAATTCACACGTAGGTTGAGGTATTAGATTCGCTTCTACTACAGCTTTCAGCTCATCATTATCCACCTTGGTCTCACATTGCCCACATGGCTTATTTTCAAGATTAAAATCACCAGAATGGAACTTCTCAAACTATCGAAGTACTATGCGTTCATTAGGCACATTCTTCCCAAACACTTCGTTGATATTTCAAGCTGTCTGCACTGCATTGGTTTCACAACAGAATTCATATTAAAAAATAACATGAATTTTTTACTTATCCATGGTTTCACAAAAATTGCTCTAAAAAAATTTGAAAGATAATGATAAGCCAAAATGTGCATTTGAAAGACTGAGGAGGTACCTTCATAATAAATATAAAATAAGAAGTGTCAAAGTGAAATGTCAGAGATATCAACTGTAAAACTTAGTATTTAAGGCAATTGGACATTTCATACTTAATAACCTGATAACTACTCAACAGATATCATCAACACAGGCTTGCTTTTTTTTTTTCCTTTGCATTAAGTTAGGAACCTCATTTTCTCTCTCTCGTTCTCTTTCACTCTTTTGCCTATTTTTTACTTCAAATGCAGTGAGGAATTTTGAGATCAACAATCCAGACTCAGAAAACAATTTAAGATTTAATCAGATGCCCATCGAGGACATTTTAAAAAGGCCTCAAGAATTACCATGTACTCCATTTTACTTTTCCTAGTAAAGATTTGAAATTGCTAAAGGCAGCTCTGTTTTGCTTTTTCCTCCTAGGTTCAACAGCCAGAAAGCATTTACCCAGTTAAAAAAAAAAAATAAGCAGTTGCTTTAAACCAGTATTCATCAATAGTGAAGAATCACCAATTCAGGAGCATTGTTAAAATAAACTTCTTAATATGGCTTTTCTGTAGGCTTCTTAAATAATGTAAGAGATTTACTATCTCTTTACTGTTCTTAGAGCTTCTCTTTTCTTCATAATTCCCTTTTGTGCTCCCACTGTGTGTTGAGTGTTGGTCTACTCTTTATGGAATACTGAAGGATTCTCATCAGTTGTTCAAAGGCTTCTTTTTTTTTTTTATTTCAGCATATTATGGGGGTACAGATGTTTAGGTTATGTATGTTGCCCTTACCCCCCCT
>NW_012155507.1:634882-646435 GCF_000956105.1 Propithecus coquereli | reverse complement strand
CAGTTTTCCCAGCACCATTTATTGAATAAGGATTCTTTTCCCCAGTGTATGTTTTTGTCTGCTTTGTCAAAGATTAGGTGGCTATATGAGGACGGTTTTATATCTGGGTTCATTCAAAGGCTTCTAAAGGCAGTTTTTCTTAGTTTCTTAGTGACAGTCAAAGTTACAATTCTGTGTCATGTAGTTTCCCAAAGCAGCAGTGTGGAACTTTAGTAGTGATGGACTGGAGTAAGCAAAGGTATGTGAGATTTATAGATAATCTACCTAGGCATTAATGTTAAACTAGTATGTCACAGAACTTTTTATCAGAACTCTTAGCAAGTGGCTAAATATACTTGGAACACAAGTTTGAGCTACCAAGTATAGATGTCGCATGGGACCTTAATTTCCATACCAAGCTCTCCATCCCAAATTCGTTCTTGATTCTTTGATGATTTAACATTATTTATGGATAATTTCTTATCAATTTAGCTTTTTAGGTTTCTAGACAGCCTAAATAATATTGTATACAAAACTTCATTTCTGAAAGAAGAACTCGTGAAATAATGCATGAAAAGTTCATTTGATTTGCTTAAGTAGAGGTGGCTATTGTGATATTATTAATAAGTTAGGATGATATTGAGTGCAGGAAGGTGATAGCTACTTTTATTTTTTAGAGGTAGGTAGTGTAATATACTGTAATCTTTAAAATGTCAATAGATAATTTTGATTTCTGTGAATTTTTTGTCATCTCAGTGACTAGTAAAGTATAACATCCTTTACTATAGTTGGGTTTCGTTCTTATGTAAACATTCTTATTAAATGGAAACTTTTGAAGTGTAACAGTGAATGGTGCAGTAGTAATGACTGCAGTTTTCTTGATTCTTTGAAAAAGAGGGAAAAAACCTGTGGTTATGGACATTAAAGCATAGTAGTCACTTAAACACATACAGTGCTACAGAGAGACAGATGAAATTTACTAACTTATTGAAAGATGTTGACAGGTGCATTGTGTGTATTTGGAAGTCAGATTTGGATTACTAAAGCAGCCTTGTTTAGTAAATTGAACATCTAGTGAGAATATTACATGGAGCAATAAGCATACAGATTTGCAATAGGTGCTATTTTAATGGATGGTGAAACTAAACTGACTGTAGTGACTTATTACAGCTACCACATACAAATAGCTTCAGTTATAAAGGATATGGTACCAGAAGTAATTCATATATTTTCCAAAATGTGTTTCTGGTGAAAATAAACCTAAATTCTTGAAGCAGATCATTCACATATAATTGGATATAATATTAGGAGAACAAAAGGCCTTAAGCAAAAACTGTTCTTTACAGAGGCTTTTTGTGTTCCATTGAAATTAGTACAGTTGCTGATTATTTTTTTAAATCTCTGATTCTTTTAAATAAAATATAGCAATGCAAAATTGTTTTTAAATTGAGTAGCACAATTGAGAACAACAGTATCCTTAAACACAAGTAGTCATTGAGTTTAGCTTAAATGGAAATAGTTGACTGAATATGATTTTTAAAAATAATACCTAAGATAAACTTAAGAATTGAATAGATTAAATAATATGATTAAAGTATTCAGGAGGGATAGTACCTTTGTACTAAGTTTTTTTAAAAAAATTTAAATTAGGCTGGGCGCAGTGGCTCACGCCTTTGGGAGGCTGAGGCGGGAAGATCGTTAGAAGCCAGAAGTTCGAGGCCAGCCTGGTCAACAGAGTGAGACCTCATCTCTACAAAAAATTAAAATATTAGCCAGGCATGGTGGCACATGCCTGTAGTCCTAGCTACTCGGGAGACTGAGGCAGGAGGATGCCATGAGCCCAGGAGTTAGAGGTAGCAGTGAGCTATGATGATGCCACGGCACTCCAGCCTGAGTGACAAAGCAAGACCTCGTCTCTAAAAAAATAATAATAAAAATAAATAAACTTTGATTTCTGTACTGTATGGGTTTTAATGTTCTGTGACCACATGTATATGTAGTATAATAATAATTCACTGGAAGCCTATAGTAGTACTACTGTATTAGTTGAGGTAAGATAAATAAATTCTTGCAGAATAATAGAATTACTTCTGAAATATTGTTTTCTGGTTTACATCCTGCTTCCCTCATCCTACTTATTCAAATAAAGCAACTATTTTTTCCCTAGCAATAAAGGTAGAAACACGATTATTTTACTTTTTCATTGTCAGAATGCTTTCTATGCAATTGAAATAGAATTGATCACATCCCTCCCGCCCCGAATTCTCTACTGACTGTGAATCAGTATTCTTTTTTTAAAAAAAATTCTTTAATGAAAGTTCTTTTATGATACCACTAAGCAGATGCCAGGGTTTACTTTTCAATTAGGTGGGATTGTGGTGGTTAGCAGATTTAGACGCCTTTGCAGGTGATGTATGGCCTAGGGCAACTGACATTTAGACTATTGATCCCTCCAGTGATTTTACATGTTAGGGCTGAGCTGAGAAATTTGTCACTTGCTGTATCTTAAAAGTAGGCAGAATAAACAAGAGGATTTTTATAGACTATAAAATCCAAACTAAATATCCTAGAAAAGCCTTGAAGACTTACTTTTTTAAGTATCAGAAATTTTATTTTTTTAATGAACCTGTAGTAAAACTGACTTTTTCTGTGTACAGTTGATGTATTTGAACATATGTACAGATTCATGTAACTATCATCATAATCAGTATCCAGAACAGTTCCATTAGCTCAAAAAACTACCTCGTGCTAGCACCATATAGTCATACCCTCTCTGTACCCCAAAATCCCTGGCAACCACTCTGTCATTTTAATTTTGTCTTTTAGAAAATGGTTGTTAAGTGAAATCCTGTAGCATGAAGCCATTTGAGACTATTACAGATGCATTTACTCAGCATAATGCTTTTTAAGATTCACGTAAGTTGTTGTATGTATTGACATTTCATTCCTTTTTCTTGTTGAGTAGTATTCAGTTGTATGGGTGTACCACAGTTTATCAGTTCATTAGTTGAATGACATTTTGATTGTTTCTAGTTTTTAGCTCTTTTGAACAGAGTTGCTGTAAACATTTGTGTATAGGCTTTTGTGTGACTATGAGTTTTTATTTTTTCTTGGGTAATAATACATAGAGGTGAGATTGCTGGGTCATATAGGAAGTATATATTTAAGTGTGTAAGAAATTACCAAACTGTTTTCTAAGATGGCTATACTATTTTATATTTCCATCAGCAATGTTATGAGTGTTCTAGTTGTTCTGCATACTTCTCTGCACTTGGTATGGTCAGATTTTTTTTTTTAATTTAGCCATTATAATAGATTTGTAATGGTATCGGATAGTGGTTTTAATTTGCATTTTTCTGATAGCTAATGATGTTGAGCATCTTGTCATGTGCTTTTTTTATCATACATATATCCTCTTTGGTGAAAGATCTGTTCAGGTCTTTTGCCCATTTAAAAAAATATAACCTTTTTATTTTGGAATAATTTTAGATTTATAGAGGAGTTGCAGAGATAATATAGAGTTCCTTTATAGCCCTGACACAGCATCCTATAATGCTAACATTTTATAAAACCAAAACCAAGTACATTTATCAAAACTAAGAAACCAACATTGGTGCTTCACTATTAACCAAACTCCAGACTCCAAACTTGGATTTTGCCATATTTTCCACTAGTTTCCTTCTATTCCAGGATCCAGTCTAGGATTCCACATTGCATTTGTCATGTCTCCTTAGTCTCTTATAGTCTATGAGAGTTTCTCAGTCTTTCTTTGTTTTTCATAACCATGATAGTTTTGAGTACCAATACCAGTCAGAACATTCCTCAATTTTCATTTGTTGATATTTTTCTTGTAATTAGACTGAGTTTATGGGTTTTAGGGAACAATGTCATAGAAGGAAGTGCCCTTCTCCTCACATCTTATTAGGGAGTACATGATGACAAAATCATTACCATATTAACTATAAAGTTAATATTTTTGTCCTTTCCTAGTCTTTTCTTTGTAAGTGAGTCGCTAATTTCAGCCCACACTCAAGAAGATGGGGTGGTTGTGTAGTCCTGTGGATGGGATATACCTGCATATGTTGTTAGAATTTCTTCTGTACAGAAGCTTTTGTCCCTTCTCTTCCATTTATTTGTCATTTATAGCAATATGTACACTTATTTTATACATTGGTTTATAATCCCATACTGTGTTATTTTGTTGCTAAAATTGTTCCAGTGTTGGTCCTTGAATCTCTTTGACATGTCCCTCTTCTTTTCTTTTTTTAATACTTCCTTGATTTCTGGCACTACAGAATACTCCGGGCTCTTCATACATTTTCTCTACCCTACCCCTAGAATCAGCCTTTTCTCTAAAGAGCCCTGGTTTCTTGTATTGGAGAATTATGTTTTATATCCAGTACCCAGAATGTCTGTCTGGGTACTGGGTATACTCCTTATTATAGGGTTATCACTGTTTTTTAGACCTTCTTAGAGGACAGAGTTGAGAGATATACATGTATATGCTAATCCATGTATCTATACACATCTATAGTTTCTGTATCTATCCATCTTATTACATATTAAGCAATATATATTAAGTTCATATTGTTGTCTGTAACTCTAATCCACTATCACAGGGTTCATGGTAGGCTTCCCTACTTTGCTTATCTATAACGTTCCTCAGCAGTGAGAAACCTGGCTTTGATCATCATTTACTTATTTGTTCCACCCTAGTAAAGCAAGTTCAGAATTGTTAACCAGTAACCCTGTGAGAAATAAATTTACCCTATACTCTTCAGTCAGGTTGTGTCATTCATTTATAATAGTCAAATGCATTTGTCATAGACTGCATTCTATCTTGAAGTTCCCCCAACATCCTAGTTGAATTTTAAAAATTTGTATGCATTAAAATTCTGTCTTTGTGATGTACAGTTCTGTGGGTTTTGACAAATTGCACAGGGTCGTGTATACACCACCTTGGTACTATACAGAACAATTTCATCATGCTAAAAAATTCCTCTTTGTAGCCTTTACATCCCCTTTGTAGGCAGCCACTCTCCCATCCCTCAACCTGACAACCACTAATCTTTTTTCTTTTCCTATGGTTTTGTGTTATCCAGTGTATCATATTAAGGCAGTCATATATTATTTTTTGGATATGACTTCTTTCACAAGCATTTAAGATTTATCCATGTTGTTTCATAAATCAAATAGTTCATTCCTTTTTATTCTTGCATAGTATTCTATTGTATGGAAATACCACAGTTCGTTTATAGTTTGTTTATCCATTTACTTGTTGAAAGACATCTTGGTTGTTTTTAGCTTTTGGTGATTATGAATAAAGCTATATTAAATATTTATGTGCAGGTTTTCATATGTAAGTTTTCGGTTCACTTGAGTAAATATTTAGAGTTCACTTGCTAGGTCAATATGGCAAGTGTATATTTAACTATAAGAAACTGCCAAACTATCTTTCAAAGTTGTGCCATTTTTCATTTCCACTAGTAATAAATGAGAGTTCCTATTGCTCTGCATCCTTAGCAGTATTTGTATGCGGTGATTGGTTGGTTGGTTTTAGCTATTCTAATCCATGTACTTTTGCTTATATTTAAATTGTATTGTTTTCTTACTGTTAAGTTTTGAGAATTCTTTGTGTATTCTGGATACAAGTCCTTTGTTCCTTAGGTGATTTGTAAATATCATCTCCCTGTCTGTAGCTTTTCTTTACATTTTCTTAAAGATGACTTTCCAGAGCAAAAAATTTTTAACTTTGATAAAGTCCAACTTAATAACTTTTTATTTTATGGATTGTGTTTTGGTGTCATATCTAAAAATTCTTTGCCTAACTCCAGGGCACAAAGATTTTGTCCTATTTTTAAATTCTATTTGTTGTATAAGTTTTATAGTTTTATCTTTTACATTTAGGTTTATGATCTATTTTGAGTTAATTTTTGTGTAATATGAGAGGGTAAGGTGAAATTCATTTTTTCTTTGCATATGGATGCCCAGCTGTTCCAACACTGTTTGTTAAAAAGACTATTCTTTCTTCACGGTATGGCCTTTGCACCATTGTAAAAAATCAGTTGGCCATGTTTTTGTGGATCTGTTTGTGGACACTCTATTCTGTTCCATTGATTTATGTGTCCATTCTTTCACCAATAACACATTGTCTTAAAAAGTAGCTTAGGCCGGGCACGGTGACTCACGCCTGTAATCCTAGCACTCTGGGAGGCCGAGGCCGGCAGATTGTTTGAGCTCAGGTGTTCAAGACCAGCCTGAGCAAGAGCGAGACCCCGCCTCTACTAAAAAAAAAAAAAAAATAGAAAAAAATTAATCGGCCAACTAAAAATATATAGAAAAAATTAGCTGGGCATGGTGGTGCATGCCTGTAGTCCCAGCTACTCGGGAGGCTGAGGCAGAAGGATTACTTGAGCCCGGGAATTTGAGGTTGCTGTGAGCTAGGCTGATGCCACTGCACTCACTCTAGCCCGGGCAAAAGAGTGAGACTCTGTCTCAAAAAAAAAAAGTAGCTTAAAGCCTTAAAATTAGGGAGTGTAATTCCTCCAACCTTATTTCTTTTTAAATAAGTAGTTTAGTCTACTCTAGTTCTTTTGCCTTTCCATATTAATTTTAAAATCAGCTCAACTATAACTACAAAGAAATCCTGGGGTCTTCATTGGAATTGCACTAAATTTTTAGACCAGTTTGAGGAGAACTGACATTTTTACTATTTTGAGTTTTCTGATCTATGAACACACTCTGTCTTTCTACTTATTTATGTTTTCTGACTTATTATATCAGCATTTTGTAGTTTTTAGCATATAGATCCTGTACATATCTTATTAGGTTTATACCTAAGTATTTTGTTTTTATGGAGTTATTTTAGGTGGTATTATTTTTCAATTTGGGGGTTCCATATTGTTCAATATTAGTGTACAGAAATGTGATTGATATTAACCTTGTATTTTTTGACCTTGAAAAACTCACTTATTAGTTCTAGGAGGTTTTTTTTTGTGTTTGTATTCCTTGACATTTTCTATATAGACAATCATTGTTTGCAAATAAGGACAGTTTTATTTCTTCCTTATCAATCAATGTAGTGTTATTTCTTTTTAAAATGTTTGATAGATTTCATTAGTAAAACTATCCGGACCTGGAGATTTTCTTTTTTTGAAAGTTTTAAACTAAAAATTCAATTTATTTAATAGTTACAGGGCTATGCGGCTAATATCAGTGTAAGTGAATGTTGGTAGTTTGTGGTTTTAGAAAATAGATTCATTTAATCTAAGTTGTTGAATGTATGTGTATAAAGTTGTTCATAGTATGCCCTTATTATCCTTTAAATGTTTGTGGGTTCTATAGTGAAATCTCTGTTTTTGTATACATGTTATATTTAATATACTGAGAATTCGTGTCTTCTCCCTTTTTGTCTTTGTCAGTCTAGCTAGAAAGACTTGTATTGCTTATATTGATCTTTTTGAAGAGTTTTTGTTTTATTTTTTTTGGTATTAATTTTGTTCTTTTCGGTTTCTTTGATTTCCGCTGTTTATTATTTCTTTCCTTCTAAATGCTTTGGGTTTAATTTCGTTTTCCACTTTCTTAAGTTGGAAGCTTTGATTCTTAATTTTATACTTTTCTTTTTTCTAATATAAGCATTTAATGCTATAAACTATCTTTTAAGTACTGCTTTAGTTGCATCTCACAAATTTTAGTATGTTGTCTTTTTATGTTTGTTCAATTTGAAATTTTTTTACTTCTTGAAACTTTCTCTTTGGCCCATAGATTACTTATAAGTGTGTTTTTAAATTTCCTAATGTTTGGATTGTTCTGTTACCCTTCTGTTGTTGATATCTAGTCTAATTCTAGTATGGTCAGATATCATACTTTGTATGATTTCAGTTCTTTTGAGTTTGTAAAGTTTATTTTACAATGTAGTGTATTAGTTTCTAACGCTGCTGTAATAAGCAACCACAAACAGTGGCTTTAAAATAGCACAAATTCATCATCTTACAGTTCTGGAGCTCAGAAGTTTGAGGTAAGTCTCACTGGGCTAAAGTCAAGGTATAAGCAGGGCTGTGCTCCTTTCTGTATGCTCTAAGGAAGAATCCATTTTCTTACTCTTTCCACCTTATAGGGGCTTCTCTCTTTCCTTAGCTTATGGCCCCTTTCAGCAATGGCTTTACTACTTACATCATTATATTTGAAGAACATTTCTTTTTTGCTATTCTTTTTTTGACTGTCTTTTAATTGGTACGTTTTCATCTTTTCCATCTGTTGTAATTATTGATGTATTTGGATTTATGCCTTTCATTTTCTTATTTGTTTTTCATTTGTTGCCCTCTTATTTATTTCTCTTTTCTGTTTCTCTGTTTTCCCTCCTCCACCTTTTTTTTTTGGTTATTTGATTTTTTTTTTTTTTTTGGTTAGGTATTCTATCATTGCATGTGTTTTTAATCTTATCTCTCTGTATAGTTCTTTTTTAATGGTTGCTCTAGGGATTACAATGTACTTAATTTTTCACAGTCTACTTAGAATCAATATTTTAGTACTTCATGTGGCACATAGAAACTGTACAACCATAAAATTCCCTTTGCTCCCCACACCTTATGTTGTACTTGTCTTTTATATTGTATTATATGTGTGTGTGTGTGCACACACACACACACACACACACACATATTTAAAAAGCCTCATCAGATGTACTTTTACTTTCAACTGTCAAACATATTTTAAGGAGCTCAAGAAGATAAGAATAGTCTGTTATTTTTGCTGAAATATTTAGCATTCTGTTGCTCTTCCTATAGTCCTGATGTTTCAAATTTTCTTTCTAGTATAATTTCCCATCTATTGGAAGAACTTTCTTTAGCAATTCTTTAAAAGTAGTTCTGCTGTCAACCCGTTGACTTAGTTTTCCTTCATCTGAGAGTGTATTTATTTCACTTTCATCTCTGAAGGATATTTTTGCTGAATATAGAAATCTGGGTCGACAGTTCTTTTCTTTCAGAGCATTAAAAATATTTCACTTCCTTCTGGGCTGCATAGGTTCTGAAGATAAATCATTTGACCACTTTTTCCCCTAAAAGTAATGATAAATGTTCTCAAGACAATTGCTTTCAAGATTTTTTCTTTGTCTTTCATTTTCTAAAGTTTAATTAGGGTGCGTCTGGGCATGGATTTCTTTGTATTTATCCTGTTTGGGGATTTGCTGAGCTTTTTGAATCTATAAGTTTATATCTTTCAAAAAATTTGGAAAATATTTTCACAAAATAATTTTACTTGTACTGAACTTATTCTTCTCTCCTGCTGGTATTCACATGTCACAAATATTGGACCTGAGGCACTATTCATTTTTTTCCCCTCAATCTTTTTCTCTCTCTTCTTCAGGTTGGGTAATTTCTATTCATCTGTAGTAAATTCACTGATTTTTTTCTTCTGTCATCTCCATTTTCTATTGAGCATATTTAGTGAGCTTTTAATTTTGGTTATTGAAATTTTTCCACTTCTAAGATTTCCATTTGGTTCTTCTTCATATCTTCTATTTCTTTTCTGAGTGTGTGTTTTCATTTGTTTCAAGAATGTTTCCTCATACTTGTTGAAGCATTCTATAATAGTTGCTTTAAAATCTTTAATATCTTTTTTAGATAATTTCAACACCTGTGTTTTCTTGGTGTTGGCATTTTTCCCACACAAGCTGATATTGTCCTATTTCTTTGTATACCTAATAAGTTAACATTATACTCTGCACATTTGGCTATTATACTAGGAGACTTTGGGTCTTGTTTAAATCCTATGCAGAGTGTTGATGTGTTTGTTTTAGTAGGCACTCAACCCAGTTCAATTCAGACTGCAAGTTCCTATGGGTCGTGATTGTAGAATCAGTTCAATTTTCAAAGCCTTTGCCATTTTATTTGTCTTTGTCCTACATGTGTGCCACACTTTGCCAGTCTGGAACTTGAGTGGTGGTTTGTCTCATAATTCAGTTCTCAAAGTCCATGTATGCTTGTTTGGGTCAGAGCCACACATATGCCACTCAAGAGTGAGCCCAGGAGTTCATATAAACAACTTTCAGGTATTGCTCTCCCAAGCTCCTCCTTGTTTGTGATCTCCCGTTAATTTCTGATTCCCTGTGACTCCCTGTTTGCAATCTCTAACCAGAAAGGTGGGGCTTTATTTATCCCTCTTTAATGTGCATTCCTGCAACTGTGCCCATATTTGGGGCAAGTGGCAGGAGGACAGAGAGAGAGAAACAAAAAACAGGGATCCACTACATACTCTTGGGACCGTAGCTCCTGTGATCAGAGAGGTAGGGTCCCCTCCCTCAGAGTTTTAGACTCCTAATGGCCTCTGTTGCCACTGCTGCCATGGGTGTCTTGGCTTGAGAGAAGAGAGAAAAAAGGGAAAAATTGGAGATTTTCATACCTTCTTGTGAGTATTAAGAGACCCCTTTCCCTTTCCTCGAGCCAGAACTAGAGGGATTCTCCTGAAGCTTTCCATTTGGACTTTATTAAGTTCAGTCTGGTTGATACCAGAGAAGGGGAAAAAGTGGTAAACCTGCTGTTGCTTCAGAGGTACTTCAAATTCTGGTCTTAACCGAATCTGCCTAATACTGGCTTACTTTACTGAGTTCTCAAGTACCTGCTGCATGCATTCTACCCGGGTCTTGTCATTACAGTTATGTGCTTGGTGTATGATTACTCCATTTTATCTGGAACTGGAATCTGACTTAAGATTTTTAATTTTGTTTCTTTAGGAATTTTACAAGAAACTGAAATTTTGATTCAAATATATTTTGAATTGAAACCAGAGATGTACTAGAGTTTAGATTCTTTCATTTGATTAAGGTAAGATTATTTAATAAAACTTAATCATACCCTTACTGTACATTTTAAAACTTATATTTTAATGTGTGCTTTATTAACACATTTTAATTTCCCAGTCTAACCTGAGATTCTGATCTCAGAAAATATTTTTATGGTTCATTTACCATTTAAATAGCTAATGTTCCTGTAACAACTACTAGATGTGAGGGAAACATGATTATATATTCAGTGAAGGTGTTATTTACTAATAATCAAATCTGTTTGCCTAGAGCAGGAGTCAGCAAACTATGGCCCACAGGCCAGCCACCTGTTTTGGTAAATAAAGTTTTATTGGAATATAATCCCACTCATTTATTACATATTGTCTATGGCTGCCTTAGCACTAGTTGGCAGAGTTCATTAGTTGGAACAGTGTCTGTGTGGCCCACAAGCCTAAAATCTGGACCTTTTAGAGAAGTTTGCTGACCCTTGGCCTAGAAGACTGAATCAGGGTATCTTACTATGCAATGCAATTATAATATGTGAAGTGGTAGCTAACTGGTTTTAGTTGTCAATAAAGGTTGTCATATGAAAACTATTTAGAGATTTAAAAATGCAAATAAATAAGTGTACCTACACTAAGCCTAACTTCTTGAAGTAAAGGATCTGTATTATTTCTTAGAGGAAGTACTGGTTTTCTGAAATAAATGGTTTTAAAAATAAGATAATGCTGTGAGCAGTCAAATACCAAGTGCTTATTTCTTAGTAGAAGGCTTCGTTTTACTTTTATTTT
>NW_012155507.1:495633-634692 GCF_000956105.1 Propithecus coquereli | reverse complement strand
AATTACATTTCTCTGTGAGTTTTAAAATGAACCATTTATACTTGCTTTATGATTCCTAAAATTATGAGTGTCTAAAATACATAAGGTAGAAGAAGAAATTAAAATTTGAGCCTAGAAAATCTATAAACTGTTTGCTGTACTCTTCAGGAATCTCTTGGGTGAAGGAAAAAAGCATACTTTTAAAATATGTCATATAAATTAGAATTGCCAACCTATATCACATAAAGGAATTTCCCAGTTTAGGGCACGGAAATCTGAAAAAAAAATTTTGCTAGTTTCCAGGTAATCTTAACAAAATAAAGTAAGTTTCTGAATTCTTCGTGTTATAAAGAATGATGTAATTTGAAAAACAGTTTCTTTTATGTCATGCCTAGCCTGAGATATATTTAGTTTCCTAATAGACTTGTGTGAGGTATCTTTGCTTGTGTTCTTATAACACCAGTTTAGAACTTCTAAAAATTTACTTTTTAAAGGGGGAAATCTAGAAATTTATCTGAAGGAAAACATCTTTTTATACCATCATGCATTTTATATTTAAATCAGTATGGATTTAGAATTTGAGTGCTTATACATTTGAATTATGAAAGATTATCAAGCTGCAGAAGAAGGGATGGGAATCTTGATAACTTTACTGTGTTAATGAGGCCACCTTAGCATTGTGCGTGTAGGTATGGCCTAAACTGAATTGGGTTTGGAGAGTACCTATCTGATTCATAAACTGAGACTTATGAATAAATAATTTATTATGAATAAGTAAATAAAATTGTCTTTTAGATGATGGATTATGTAAGAAGGTACTGCTGAATTTTTTTTGCCTCTGTTGAAATCATATCTTAAGACATCTTTTTTGTTTTTTTTTTTAAACTTCCCTGATTTGTGTTCCAGTTGTGATACTTAAAAGTAAAGCAAGGGGAAATCTATAGAAAAGTTCACACTTTGATTTTCTCTTTCATGTAACTTTAGATTATTTAGATTTTTCTAGGTCAGCATAAAATATTTCAAAAATCAAATACTGAATCATTGCCAGTTTGATGTTAAATATGTGAGTTAAAGACGGGGTAGGAAATCTTTGGTATATTGAATATACAGCTTGTCTTTTAGAATGCTCCATGGCCTGTTAGGAACCATCTGCACAGCAGGAGGTGAGCAGCAGGTGGGAGAGTGAAGTTTCATCTGTATTTACAGCCACTTCCCATAACTTGCATCACCACATAAGCTCTGCCTCTTGTCAGATCAGCAGCAGCATTAGATTCTCATAGGAGCACCGACCCTACTGTAAACTGTGCATGTGAGGGATCTAGGTTGTGCGATCCTTATGAAAATCTAATGCCTGATGATCTGAGGTGGAGCTGAGGAGGTGATGCTAGTGCTGGGGAGCAGCTGCAAATACAGATTATCATCAGCAGAGAGATTTGACTGCACAATAAATGTAATGCACTTGAATCATCCTAACCCACCCCCTCCCCAGAGAAAAATTGCCTTCCATGAAACTGGTCCCTGGTGTCGAAAAGGTTGGGGACCACTGTTTTAGAGTGTATGTGGCTGGATAAGAAAGGGCCTGAATGGATTTGTTTTCTAATTTTCCCTGTTCATATCTAAAAGACTAAAACAGAATGTCAACTTTTTACTTTTGTAGATGCTGAACAGTATCAGCTGTTACAGTAGCTATTTGCAGTGTTGAATTTTTGACATGAGTATTTTTACTGCTAACAACATTGTGGACATGTGTATTATTTCTGCATAGCTGTCAGGGTAGTAAAAAAAACTAGTTTGGAAAGAAACTAGTAATATAAAAACATCTTACTTTAATTGTCCACTATGGATTTTCTTTAAAAATGTTAAATAATGTGTTTTTGAATAATATGTTTTTTGTACACAGTCATTTTATTTTCTACTAAATAAAAATTTTTTTTAGAAAAAAAATTTTATCCATAGAATTTGCTGTCAAGAGGGTATATGTACACTTGAAAGAGGGAATAAAGAGTGTTTTTCTCTTTTCTTTAAGCTTTTAAAACACTTTTTATTTTAAAATAATTTTAGATGAACAAATAAGTTGTGAAGATAGTATGGTACAGAGCGTTTTTGTATATTCTTCACTCAGCTTCCCCTAATGTTAACATCTTACATAACCATGGTATAGTGATCAAAACTGAAGAATCAATATGGACTTAGTAAATTACAGACTTTATTAGAATTTCACCAGTTTTTCCACTGATGTCCTTTTCCCAGGATCCCACATTACATTTAGTTGTGGTATTTCTTTGGTCTCCTCTAATCTCTGGCAGTTCCTCTGTCCTTCCTTGTCTTTGATGACTTTCATATTTTGGAAGACTATTAAATGTTTCGTAAAATGTCACTCGATTAGGGTTTCTCTGATTTTTTTCTCATAATCAGTTTGAAGTTACAGATTTTAGGAGAGAATACCACAGAGGTAATATGCCTTTCTCAGCACATACTATCATGGGTTCCATGCTGTAACCTTTATCACTTGCTTATGGTGGTGTGTGCCAGATTCTTCCATTGTAGGGTTAATATTTTTCCATTAACTAATAAATATTTGGGAAAAAATACTTTGAGGCTCCACAAATATCCTGTTTCTTCTTAAATTTTTGGCCACTAATTTTAGCATTTATTCGTGGATTTTGCCTGCAGTGGCTGTGGTATTCCAGTGGTCATTTTTTATTCCCCTTATTTCCTCTATATTACCAGTTATAATTCTTCTGTGACAGAGAGTAGTCCCTCCTCACATTTATTTATTTAGTCATTTGTATATATTAGTGTGGATATTTATTTTATTCTGAATCAATACTGTTTATTTTGTTGCTCAAATTGTTCTAGCTTTGGCCACTGGGAATATTTCTGCGTCCTTTCAGCATGTCAGATTTCTTTTTTTTTTTTTCTTCCCCTTTGTCTTAAAAAGCAGTTCCTTACTTTCTGGCTTCTTAAGATGCTTCAGGTTCATCTTGTATTTTCCCTTCTCCAGCCCTGGAATCACCCACTTTTCCAAGGAACCCAGGTTCATCTTATTGGAGAATAGTATTTAGAAACCAACATCTGGGTGCTAGTTTGCTTATTGCTACTGAGTGGCTATTGCTTTTAGGCCTCTCAGCTGTCAGAGCTAGGAAATGTAAGTATATTTGCTAACCCACATTTATATGCACATCTATATTTATTTCTGTGTCAATCTGTATATGCATTTAAAATTTTTTTCATTTAAAAGTTCATACTGATACATTCAACTCCAATGTAGCATCACAGGATTATTCTCATATTCCCCTTTTGCTTATTTGAATTTATTTCTCCCACGATGAGAAACCTGATTCTCTCATTATCTACAATGTACTTATGTAATTGTTATACATGTATCGTAGTTTCAGAATTGCTAACCCATACTCCTATGAGAAACAAATTTACCAAATAGAACACAGTGTCTGTGTATAGTTCTTTTTATCTTTATTCCCACAGTATCTAGCCAAAATGCTTTTTTCCAAAGTTAGTTAAGTGAGGTCTTTTCTTCCATATCCCCTTCAGTTCACTGTGTCATTGATTTGTATCACAGTTAGATTCATTTTTCACAGTTTTGATCTTATCTTGGATTTCCCTGACTTCCTGGTTATTTGTTTTTAATTTACATACAGTAAAATACACCTTTTGTGTTATATAGTTCTATGGGGTATTTAAAAATGCATGGAGTCATGTATCTGCCAACAACAGTTCCATGACCCCAGAATTCCCTCGTGCTGCTGCTTTGTAGTCAATCCCTCTCCCCAACCCCAGGCAACCACTGATGTGTTTTCCACCCCTTCGTTAGCCTTTTCCAGAATCTCGCATAAATAGAATCATACAATACATACCCTCTTAGGTCTGGCTTCTTTCGCTTAGCAAAATACATGTAAGTTTCATTCATTTGTTGTATAAATCATTAGTTTGTACCTTTTTGTTGCTGAGTAGTATTTTA
Organism: Propithecus coquereli; assembly: GCF_000956105.1. Classification (NCBI taxonomy): domain Eukaryota; kingdom Metazoa; phylum Chordata; class Mammalia; order Primates; family Indriidae; genus Propithecus; species Propithecus coquereli. The sequence continues at coordinate 630,734 of NW_012155507.1, read as the reverse complement.
TTGTATGTACCACAGTTTGCTCAATCATTTATCTGTTGTGGGACATCTGGGTTGTTTCCAGTTTTGGTCAATCATGAATAAAGATACTACAAACATTTACATAAAGGGTTTATGTTTGTGTGTGTGCACACGCAGGTATGTACATAAGTTTTTGTTTCACTTGTGGTAAATACCTAGGGTATTATGGACCTTATTGTAGGTATATATTTAACTTCACAAGAAACTGCCAAACTTTTTCCAAGTGGATGTACGATTTTACCTTCCCTCCACTAGTATTTGAGAGTTCAAGGTTGCTCTGCATCCTTGTCAGCACTTGGAATTGTCAGTTAGTTTTTGCCTTTTAGATGTTCTAATATATGTGTAGTAGTATCTCATGGTTGTAAGTTGCATTTCCCTAATGACTAATGATGTTGAGCTCTTTTACATATGTCATCCATATATTTGTGAATGGGCAGCTGATCTCTTTTATTTCTCTTTATTTTATGATCAACCAGGTGAATAGAGTCTTTCCAATATCTTTTTGATTGAATTAGTTACCATCATCTCTGACTATTTGGCTGTACTTTATAATAAAATATACATTTCCATATATCAGTTTTGGTTATCTGTGCTTACTACTGGGGAATGTATGTATAGTTTTTATATAGCTGAGTATGTAAACAATAATTTCATTGTTGTCGAAAGCTAGATTGCTTTATAGAAATCTAGTCAAACATTATATCTGTGACTGAAAAAATATGTAAGACAAGGTAAAGTGTAATAAGTCCTGCTAGTGCTGAAGATTGACTTTGGGTGGACAAATGTCACTTTAGTAAAATAAATTTTAGGGCCTTAAGTGAGATCTTTGCCCCTTTGACTATCAAATGAACAAACAAACCTGATGCTTTCTTAAGATGTCTGTCTATATATGCAAACTTTGGTATGTTCTTACAACTAATCAGTTAATACTAAGTGAAAGAGATTAGAAATGAATGTTTTTAAATTTGGGCCATTTTCCATAAATGTTTAAACTGACAGCTAAAAATAATTTAATGTATTGCTTCATTGAGCTGAGTTAATAAAAATGTGTGGAACACTTACCACTTCCTTGTGTTTCAGAGACTACTGCTAAGTAACCTGTAATCCAATGATTAATTGAATACTTAGCTTACATTTAGTTTTTATCAGAATGGAATAAGGATATATATATCAAGTTTTAGTGGGTGCTTTATACCCTATTTGAACCTTATATTTACTATTTTTTTAAAGACCTATATCTATTAAAATGTGTACAGGGATGCCATATTGTTTAATTAAGCTTTTCTGTTTGTTTGCTATATAAGACCTTTTGAGAACTTAATAGATTACATAAAATAATATGCTTAAATTGGGAAAATACTCTATATCTTAAAGGATAGCATTCCTGTCACATCATTTAGGTAATTATGATTGATTTTGTTGATAATTCTAGTTTACTGAGTTATTCCCCATTTCAGTAAGAGAAAGTGAACTTAAGCAGTATTTTATTTACATACTCAGATTCTGAAAATAATGTTACTATTAGAAGGTAACTTTTTTTGCGTTAGAATGAGTGTGTTTCTTCAAATGTCCTGTTTGCTTGTGTGATTATATCGTGTATTTCTAATGGCTAACCCCAGTGTTGTTGTTATTATGATGATGACAGTCTTTGATTTAAACTAGCAGTTTTATAATAGAAAATGGCAGACCTTTTTATAGTGGATGTTCTAGTCATTGTATATAATTTATAATGTTCTCCCTTCTCAGGCCTTATTTGTAAATGAGCTATAAGTAGTCAAACAGTGTTTTCCCAGACTAGTAAAAAGAAAAACATACTTTATGTACATATATTATAAATAATTTTTTAAATTTTTTTTAGGAAAAATATGGCGTTTTATTTGTTTTTTAAGGACTTTATGGTATCCTACTTCCTTATTTATAGAAGATTAGAAAGGTCAACTTTGTGACTTCAGTTAGGTATGCTTTAGACCCTGAGACTAATAAAGTGGCAGCTGCTGGCAGCTGTATGTGTATGACAGTTGGCAGTATCAGTTTTACTTTTTAACGCTGAAATGAGCATTTCTGAAATTGGGGAACTGAGGAAGAATGGAGTTTAGCTTCTTTTGAGCAGTTGTTATTTGGTTGACTCTGACTCGGGCACTGTGTTTTCCGTATTATTTCCTTTAATACTCACAATTAGCCTACAAGGTAGGTGTGATTATCCACATTTTACAAATAAAGAAAATTATTCAAGGTAACACAAGTAATAGTGGCAGAGCTAGGATCTGAACTTTGTCTTCAGACCTAAAAGTTCATGCTTTTATCCATTATAGTATATTGCTTCTCCTAAGGTTAGAAAAGTAATGAAAATTATTAGAAAATCTCTCTAAACTTTTAAGCCTCTGGGAGAGAAACTAATAATTCAACAAGACTGAGATTATCTCAACCTTAAATAGTGTTTTTCTCAACTTTAAGGGGCTTCACTTTTGGAAAAGCTATTTTACAGGTGTTATATAAGGGAGCCACCAGCATAATACTCATTAATGCTGATCATATGGCTACATCTCCATTTGGTATCTCAGAAAGGATTCTCTAATGACATTAGTGATAATTAATAGTCTTCTTGAAAACAAAAATCATCTATGAATCAAATAATATATATGTCTGCATTGCTGTTAGCAATAAAAATACTTGTCTCAAAAATTCAACACTGCAAATATACCTTTTTGAAAGTCTGATTACAAACTCTCAAAAATGATACTTAGTATAATATTTGCAAAACAAACTCTTGTATGTGTGCAAATAATGCTTTAAATTGTTTTGTCAATAAACTCATTTTATGGTAGATCGATAAATTACATTTGCACGGTGATTAAATTATCTTTATCTTAATGATGTTTTATCCTGTAATAATGTTATACTATCAAGATTAATGACTTTATGTAGAATTATCAATTGTAAGGGTTTTCTTAACATTTTTGTTATGTTAGCAACCTTATTGTACACTTAATGGAAATCTATCTATAGGCCAGTCATTAGTTCTTTAGTATTTATTTCCAGCATATCAATATTCTCAAATCAGTAAACATAGAAAATATTTCAAGTATATGATTGATGCAGGAAAGTAGACCCCAAAACTGGGATCCAGCCTAAAGGCACAGGAAAGAATTCAAGAGCAAGCCAGCAGAGTAAGGCAAAAGCAAGTTTATTGAGGTAAGAAAAGAAAAAAAAAAAGAAAGGTGGCTGCTCCATAGAGTAGTGGCTCTCGGAGCCAGAGAGAGTAGCACTATATGTGTTTCCAGGGTCTTATTTTATACCTTCTATTTAATTTTATGTGAAGTGGAAGGAGGGTTATTCATAAGATTTCCAGGAAAGGAGTGGGGAGTTACTGGAACCGGGGTCCCTCCTATTTTTAAACCATATAGGGTAACTTCTGGGAGTTCCCATGGCATTTGTAAACTGTCATGGCACTGGTGGGAGTTTCTTTTAGTATGTTAATACATTATAAACAGGGTATAGTGAGCAGTGAGTGTAATATGAGGTCATTTTTCATGGCCATCCTGGTTCTAGCTGGTTTGGGCTGGTTTCTCCACTGCCTCCCGTTTTAACAGAGACCTTGGTTCAGGTTTTATGACTCCTTATTGAGCACAGTCTGCCAGTTCCCTGTCTCATGATGAAATTGTATGGAAAATTGTTTCAGTATATATAAGCAGTCAAACTATAGACTCTTTGTTTAAAAAGTGATAAATGTTAGTTGACATTTGGTAAGGAAAAAGTCCTTAATTCAATAACTAAATAATTCAATATTTCTTTCACAACATTCCAAGTTAAAGTACATTACAGTACTAAGTGGGATGATGTAAAACCATTACCTGAGGCTGTCTATGTATTTATTTCAGTTTTTGAAGTAGATCACCAAAGGTAGAAAGTTGCAGTAGAAAGCACAGCCTTAGTCGTCTGAAGAGTTGAGTCTAATGTTGGTGTAGCCAAAACTGGTTATGTAACTTTGGACAAGGCATTAAACTCTATATCTTAAATTTTTTTTTTAATCTATAAATAAAGTAGTTGGACTATCGTTTCCAAGATCATTTTCAGCTCTGTGGTATTTTTTGTTTCTATTTTTTGTGTTAAAATATATAGAATGCACATACGTAAAATTTACCATCTTAACCATTGTAAGTTTACAATTCAGTATATGTCAGTATGTTCATCATGCTGTTCCTCTATCTCCATTATTCTTTTCATCCTGCAAAATGGAAACTCTGTACTCATTAATCAGTAACTCCCGATTTCCCTCCCTCCCCCTAGCTCCAGGAAACCACCATTCCTACTGTATGTATGCCTTTATGATTTTAACTACTCTAAGTACCTCATACAAATGAAATCATAAATCATACAGTATTTATGTGTTTGCAACTAGCTTATTTCACTTAGCAAAATGTCCTCAAGATTCATCTGTGTTGTAGCATATAATAGAATTTCTTTCTTTTTAAGGCTACATAATATTCCGTTATATGTATACAGCACATTTTGCTAATCCATTCATCTGTTGATAGATACTTGGGTTGTGTCCACATTTTAGCTGTTATAAATAATGCTGCTATGAATGTGGGTGTACAAATATCTCTTCAAGATCCTGTTTTCAGTTCTTTGGGGGTGTATACTGAGAAGTAGAATTGCTAGATCATATGGTAACTCTATTTTCAATTTTTTGAGAAACCTCTATACTGTTTCCCACAGCAGCTGCACCATTTTACATTCCCATCAATATGCACAAGGCTTCCAATGTCCTTATGTTCTTGCCAATACTTTCTTTCTTTTTTTTTGATAGGAGCCTTGATAGATATGAGGTAGCATCTCATTGTAATTTTTATCTGCATTCTCTAATGATTAATGATGTTGAGCATCTTTTCAAGTGCTTGGCCATTTGTATATTTTCTTTTGAGAAATGTCTATTCAAGTCCTTCGCCCATTTTTGAATTGGGTGGTTTTTTGTTGTTGAGTTTTAGGAGTTCTCTGTATATACTGGATATTAAATCCCTTATCAGATATATAATTTGCAAATATTTTCTCCCATTCTGTAGGTTGCCTTTTTACTGTGTTGATATTGTCTTTTGATATACATTTTTTAATTTTCATGAAGTCCAATATTTCAATTTTTTCTTTTGTTTTCTGTGCCTTTGATGTCGTATACAATAAATCATTACCAAACCCAGTGTTGTAAAGTTTTTGCCCTATGTTTTCTTCTTAGTTTTATAGTTTAGATCTTACATTTAATTTTAATTCTTTGATATATTTTTGTCCATGATGTTAAGTAAGGATCCACCTTCATTTTTTTCGTATGTGGATATCCAGTTTTCACAACACCATTTGTTGAAAAGACTGTCCTTTCCCTTTTGAGTAGTCTTGACACCCTTGTCAAAAATCATTTGACCAGATATTTGAGGGTTTATTTTTGGGCTCTCTATTCAGTTCCATTGGTTTATGTGTCTGTCTTTATGCCTGTACCAGGCTGTTTTGATTACTGCAGCTTTTACCATAAGTTTTGAAATCAGAAAGTGTGAGTCTTCCAGCTTTGTTCTGGAAAAAATGTTTTGACTCTTTGAGGTCCCTTGAGATTATATGGATTTTTGAATGGGTTTTTCTATTTCTGTGAAATACTGTCCTTGAGATTTTGATAGGGATTGCGTTGAATCTGTAGATTGCTTTGTGTTCTATTGACATTTGAACATTATGTCTTCCAATCCACTCTCCTTAAGCATTTCTTGTGGGGCATATCTAGTGATAACAAACTGCCTCAGGTTTTGTTTATCTGGGAATATCTTAATGCCTCCTTCACTTTTGCTGGATATAGGACTCTTGGTTGACTTTTTTTTTTTTTTCTGGCACTTTGAATATACCACCCCACTGCCTCTGTCCTCCGAAGTTTCTGATAAGAAATCTGATGGTGATCTTATTGAGGATCCCTTGTATGTGATGTATCATTTTCTTGCTGCTTTCAAGATTCTCTTTTCTTTCGACAATTTGATTATCATGTATCTCAGTGTGGATCTCTTTTTTAAGTTCATCCCACTTGGAGTTTGTTGAGCTTCCTGGATGTTTATATTCATGTCTTTCATCAAACTTGGGAAGTTTTTGGCCATTACTTCTTCATATAATTTCCTGATTCTCACTCTGTCTTCTCTCTTTCTGAAACTCCCACAATGCATATATTTATCTGCTTAATGGTGTCCCACAGATATCTTAGGCTCTGTTCACAGCCTTTGTTCACTTTTCTTCAATCTTTTTTTTCTGTTCTTCAGACTCAATAATTTCAATTGTCCTGTCTTCAAGTTAGCTGATTCTTACTTCCGCCTGTTCAAATATGCCTTTAAATCCTTCTAGTGAATTTTTCATTTCAGTTATTATACTTTTCAACTCTGAAATTTCTTTCTGGTTTCTTTTTAGGTTTTCTATTTCTTTACTGTTATTTTCATTTTGTTCATATGTCATTTTCTTAACTCTCTTCACAACATCCTCCTTCAGTTCTTTGAGCATCTTTAAAGTCTTTTCCTAGTAGATCTGCCATCAGCTCTTTTTCAGGGACAGTTTCTGTTGATTTATTTTTTTCCCTTTAAATGTGCCACGTTTTCCTGCTTATTTGTATACTTTATGTTTTTTTGATTGAAAACTGGACTTGTAAATCTAATAATATGGTAACTCTGGAAATCAGCTTTTTCCTTTTTCCCAGGGTTTGCTGGGTTTTGTTATCATTTTTGTTTTATTTATTTATTTTTTTATTGTTGTAGGCCATTCGTGTATGAGGGATCAGCCTAAAGTATAAACTTAAGATCTTTTCAGGTCTTTTCTTTGCACCTTTTCCAGGCATGCATAGTCACTTTCTAATTTTCTCCATATATACAATTGCTTCTGATTGTTTTAGTCTTTTAATGTCTGATTCCCAAAAGGGGAAAAAGAGAAAAATGATAAGAGGAGGAAAAAGGTGCTCTGGCCCATCCTCTTTGACTACACATATGTGATCAAAGGCAGCAATCAGTGATCACAGCACAGATACCCATGTTTAGAGGACAAGGACCTTTTTGCCTACCCTGGCTTACACAAGCCATATGCAAGCTGCTCCAGGAACATGTGCATAGCTGCCTACCAGGGGAGCTGTGGGTGGCTTGCTGCTTCTGTGCTAGGAGCTGAAAGTGACCAAAATTAACACCTTATTTTATCAAGTCCTTCCCCAGAAACTTACAAGCTTTCAATGGACTACAGAGTTTCAAAATAGTTATATCAGACAGATTTTGCCAACGCAGTTGTCTAAGTCAGTGGTCCCCAACCTTTTTGGCACCAGGGACCGTTTTCATGGAAGACGATTTTTCCGTGGCCAGGGGTGGGGTGATGGTTTCGGGATGATTCAAGTGCATTACATTTATTATGTACTTTATTTCTATTATTATTATATTGTAATATATAATGAAATAATTATACAACTCACCATAGGTTGGGGACCCCTGGTTCAGTGGAAAGACAGATTTCTGGTGCTTCCTACTCTGCTGTGTCTCCAGAATTCTTCTATAATTATTATGTCAGAAACTATGTTAGTAATAAACCTAACATAAATGGTATAGTTTTCTTTTCTTGTTATTAATTAGTAAATAGAGTTTTTGTTTTTTATTCTTAGAATGGGCAGCCCAATGTAACTATGCTGGTGATCTTAACCACTTATAGTACTATATATGCCTGTAGTAATAATAGTGTGTCTAAAAAGGTATAATTTTTGCCATTGGGAATAAAAACCACACATTAGCCAAATATTTTTAAGCTTTTTTTCTTTTCTTTTTTTTTTTTTTTACAGGGCAAAGGTAGGGAGGGTTTAGTTTATTTGGTCCACTCTACATTTGGCATAATGCATAGTAAGCTCTTAGTTCTGGGAATGCATGCAGTAAGCTAGGCATCCTTGCAGTCAGCTCTCATGGAATTACCTGTCCTCTTATTCTTCAGCAAAGTTAGGATATACCAGGACTTTTATATTCTCTACCACAAAGTTCAGCATTCAGTTATATATGGTCTTACAGTCTTATATCATGTTCTAAATAATTTATTCATAATGATTATAAGATTTTGAGAGGCAGTTGTTATGCCTCTTTTTGTATACCCAGTGCCTATTAGGTATGCAATAAACATTTGTTGATTGAGTCATCATGTATAAGGAATAAATTTTTGTGTGGAGTAGTGAAGGTTTTGAAACTTGAGTAGTAGACATTGGGTTGAAAGTGTGTATGACTTCTTGTGAAGTATGTATAAATTTTTATACTTGAACTTTGACTTAAATTTTTAATTATTAAGGATTCTTTCATTGTTTTTAATAGGCTGGTGGTGGTGGTATTTCCTAACATTTATTAAGTACTTTTTATGTGCCTGACATCAATCTAACCAATTTACATATATTAACTCATTTAATCCTACCTGTGAAATAATTATTCTTTAAATCCATATGGTATGTGAGGAAACTAAGGGATAAACAAGGTAAAGGTGATTTTTTTTGGAGACAAAGTCTCGCTCTGTTGCCTTGGCTAGAGTGCAGTGGTGTCATCATAGCTCACTGCAACCTCGAACTTCTGGGCTCAAGCGATCCTCCTGCCTCAGCCTCTCTAGTAGCTTCTACAGGCATGCCAGCATGCCCAGCTAATTTTTTTCTATTTTTAGTAGAGACGGGGTCTCACTCTTGTTCGGAGTGGTCTCCTGAGCTCAAGAGATTCTCCTGCCTCAGCCTCCCAAAGTGCTAGGATTACAGGTGTGAGCCACCCTGCTCAGCTAGTTTTCTTAAGTACACAGAGTTAATAAGTGATAGAGCTAGGATTCAAACCCAGAGAGAACAGCTAAAAGCCTGCATCTTAACTATTATGCTATAATGCTTCCCTGTATTATATATGTGAGTCTCAGATTTTTGTTGGATTTAAGGCCCCAAATTCATCCAACTCCATCCTCATAAACATACACACACCTCCCTATTTCAATGCTTTGTTATCAGATATAGTGATTAGACTATCCTGAGATCATGATGATCTGAAAATATAGCTAAGCTATCAATTAAAAAGCAATCTTTGTGTGTAGCTAAATTGGGCATATATGCTGACCTCCTACTGATAATTTCAGTTTTGTTCTTACCCTACGTTGTTTGTCTATGATTAACTCAAATAGTACTGATGCATCTGTGTGTTTATAAAAGCACATTAGCAAATAAGGGTTTAGTATGGTAGTATAATCCCTTTTATATTTTCGTGCATGAGAAAATTCTGTTTTTATTTTTATGTGCTCATATGGAACATAGGTAAAGGTAAACAATGATGGGTAAGCATATGACTGCTGTTAGAGGCAAAAAATAGGTAAATTGCATGATGTATTTAGTAGGAAAATTGAGTATTAAAAATTGTCACGTGAAATATTTTCAGTTGATTAATTGATGCACTGAAAGCTAGCATTTGACATTTGAATCTACTAGTAAAGTGTTAAAAAGAGCTAAAAGGACTAGTTTTTCTTCTCCAGTATATTCTTTACTGAAGCAGTATATTCTTCCGTCCCATAATCTGATAACATTTTTATTTCCAATATACCTTCCATCTATTTCATATCGGTATGAGGAACTATATGTAAAGTGTCAAAACCAGTATGTGTGGATTGAAGAGTGATAGGGTAAATATGTTAAATATAAATATATTAATTGTATAAAACTTTTTTATGGACTCTATATGTGGAATTAAAATTCATGATAACACTAACACAAAAAGTGGGAAGTGTATACATGAAGTTAAAGTGTTTTAAGGTCTTAGCATTGTCTGTGAAGTGATAGAAGTACTGACATTTATTAGATTGTAGTAAGTCAAGGATGTTTGTTTTAATCATTAGGGTAGCCATCATTAGAACAGTAAAGGTATGCATGAGCTAGCAAAAGAAATTGAATAATGAAAACTGCTGGATAAAGCCAATAAAAGACAAGAGATGAGAAAAATAGAATATAAAACAAGTGAATTGGGAAGAAACAAACATTAGGATAACAGATAAAATTAAAAATATGTTAATAATGACATCAAATGTGAAAGTATTAAAAGTTCCAAATAAAAGACAAGTTGTCAGACTAAATTTTTTAATACCAAAATACATGTCATTTTCAAGAGATGCATGATATAGAAGAACACAGAAGGATTGAACGTAAAAGGATGAAAACATATCATGCAAACACTAATCAAAGGAAGGCTGATGCAGCTTTATTAATATCAGGCAAAGTAAATATTAAGGCAAGAAGCAATACTAGACATAAAGGTCATTTCATAGTAATAAAAAAAGGTCTATCACCTAGAAAGATAGAACAATTCTGAATTCCTGTGAACTTAATAATATGACAAATGTGACAAAGCTAAAAGGAAAAATAAACAAAATGCAGTTCTACAGGAGAATTGAACATACCTCTCTCAACTAATAGAATCAGCAACCCCCCACAACCCTCCCCCAATTTCAACATGATTGACCAAATTGAAATATGTAGAATGCTGTACCTTACAATGGCAGAATGGCTATTCTTTTTGAGTACACATGGAATAATAGCTATTGAAGTTGAACATACACTGAACTGGGCCATAAAGCAAGCCTCAACAAATTTCAAAGGATTGAAATCATGTTCTCACCACAGTGGAATTAAGTTAGAAATCAATAACAAAAAGCTAACTATAATAGAAAATTTCCAAATGTTTAGAAATTAAGCAATACATCTTTAAAAAAATCTCTTAGGATGAAAGTTAAATAACAACAGAAATTAGAAAAACTTTTTAACTGATTAATAATAAATTTTACATTAAAACTTGTGACATGCTTAGAATTTTAGACTAAAATTATGCTTAGAAGGAAATTTATAATCTAAAATGCATATATTAAAAAGACAAAGGCTGAAAATCAGTGAAAAATCATGGATCTGATTGATATACATCTCAAGAAGTTAGAAAAAGAGCAGCAAATTAAATCCAAAGAATGTAGAGGGCAGAAAATAATTGTTAGAGCCAAAATTAATGAAGTCAAAACCGAAGTACAAAAGAGAGCATGAACAAAACCAACACTTTTAATAAAGTGGTAAACCCTCTGGAGGACTGATGAAGAAATAAAGGAAAAAGACATAAATTTCCAATTTCAGAAATGAAAAAGGGACACTTAGCAGAACAGATCCTACTAAAAAAGATAGGACAGTATTTTTTAAATAACTTTACAGCAACAGATTTGAAACTTTAGATGAAACAAATTCCTAGAAAAACTGAGCTTGCTAAAACTTAAAAAAATAGAAAGTCTAAACAATTCCTTATTTATTAATGAAAATGAGTCTGTAATCTATAACCTTTCCACATAGAAATTTTAGGCCCAGATGATTTTTTTAAAATTTCAGATTATGGCCAGACGCAGTGGCTCACACCTGTAATCCTAGTACTCTGGGAAGCCAAGGAGGGTGGATCGTTTGAGCTCAGGAGTTGGAGACCAGCCTGAACAAGAGTGAGACCCCGTCTCTACTAAAACTAGAAAGAAATTAGCTGGACAATTAAAATATATATATAGAAAAAAATTAGCCGGGCATGGTGGCGCATGCCTGTAGTCCCAGCTACTCCGGAGGCTGAGGCAGGAGGATTGCTTGAGCCCAGGAGTTTGAGGTTGCTGTGAGCTAAGCTGACGCCACAGCACTCTAGCCCAGGCAACAGAGTGAGACTTTGTCTCAAAAAAAAAAAAAAAAAAAAAAAAATTCAGATTATTATGGGGTACAAACGTTTGGTTACATAAATTGCCTCTGCACCACTGGGTCAGAGCTACAACATGCCCATCCCCCAGACAGCATGCACTGCAAATGTTGTGTGTGAATTTACCCATCCCTTCTATCCCCCTTCCACCTGCCCAACACCCAACGAATGTTACTTCCATATGTGCACATAGTGTTGATTATGATGAATACGTCTGGTGTTTGTTTTTCTATTCTTGTGGTACTTCACTGAGAAGAATGGGCTCTACCTCCATCCAGGTTAATACAAGAGGTATTATTAATAGTTCACTATTTTTTATGGCTATTAATCCACTCATGTATTGATGGGCATTTGGGTTGTTTCCACATCTTTGCGATTGTGAATTGTGCTGGTATAAACATTCAAGTGCAAATGTCTTTTTTATAGAAGGCCTTTTTTTCCTTTGGGTAAATACCCAGTAGTGGGATTGCCGCATCAAATGGTAGTTGTACTTTTGGTTCTTTGAGGTATCTCCATACTACTTTCCATAGAGGTTGTACTAGTTTGCAGTCCCACCAGCAATGTATGAGTGTTTCTGTCTCTCTGCATCCATGCCAACATTTGTTGTTTTGGGACTCTTTGATAAAAGTCATTCTCACTGGAGTTAAGTTATATCTCATTGTGGTTTTGATATGCATCTCCCAGATGATTAGATATGTTGAGCTTTTTTGCATATGTTTCTTGGCCATTAGTTTATCTTCTTTTGAAAAGTTTCTGTTCATGTACTTTGCCCACTTTTTAATGGAGTTGTTGGTTTTTTCTTGCTGATTTTTCTGATTCTATATAGATTCTAATTATCAGCCCTTTATCAGATGCATGCAAATATTTTCTCCTAGTCTGTAGGTTGTCTGTTCACTCTAATGATAGTTTTCTTGGCTGTGCAGAAGCTTTTTTTTTTTTTTTTTTTTGAGACAGAGTCTCACTCTCTTGCCTGGGGTAAGTGCCGTGGCGTCAGCCTAGCTCACAGCAACCTCAAACTCCTGGGCTTAAACAATCCTACTGTCTCAGCCTCCCGAGTAGCTGGGACCACAGGCACGCGCCACCATGCCCGGCTAATTTTTTCTACATATATTTTTAGCTGTCCAATTAATTTCTTTCCATTTTTTGGTGGGGTTTGGCTCTTGCTCAGGCTGGTCTCGAACTCCTGAGCTCAGAAGGATCCGCCCGCCTCGGCCTCCCAGAGTGCTAGGATTACAGGCGTGAGCCACCGTGCCTGGCCTGCAGAAGCTTTTTAATTTGATCAGGTGCCATTTATTTATTTTTGTTGATGCTGTGATTGCTTTTGGGGTCATCTTCATAAATTATTTGCCTAGACTGATGTCTCTAAGAGTTTTTCCAATCTTTTCTTCTAGAATTCTTACAGTTTCATGCCTTAGGTTTAAATCTGTTATCCATCACGAGATGATTTTTGTGAGAGGTGTGGATCCTGTTTCAGTCTTCTACATGTGGCTATCCAATTTTATCTGCACTATTTATTGAATAGAGATTCTTTTGCCTAGTGTATGTTTTTGTCTGCTTTGTCAAAGATCAGATGGCAATATGAGGTTGGTTTTATATCTGGGTTCTCAGTCCTGTTTCCTTGGTCTATGTCTCTGTTCTTGGGCCAGTACCATGCTGTTTGAGTTACTATAGCTTTGTATTATAGCTCGAAGTCTGGTAAATTGATGCCTCCCAATTTGTTCTTTTTGCTTAAGATTGCTTTTGCTATATGGGGTCTTCTCTGGTTCCATATGAAGCATAGAATTATTTTTTCTACATGTGCGAAAAATGATGTTGGTATTTTAATAGGGTTTCTATTGAATCTGTAGATCACTTTCGGTAGTATAGATATTTTAATGATATTGTTTCTGCTGATCCATGAGCATGGTGTGGTTTTCCATCTGTTTACATCCTTTGTGCTGTTTCCTTCCTCAGTGTTTTGTAGTTCTCCCTGTAGAGGTCTTTCACCTCCTTGGTTAAATATATTCCTAGGTATTTTCTTTTCTTTCTTGCTATTGTAAAAGTATTGAGTCTTTGATTTGGTTCTCAGCTTGACAGTTGTTGGTGTATATGAATGTTACTGATTTCTAATACATTCATTTTGTAACCTGAGATTTTGCTGAATTTATCTATCAATTCCGGTAGTCTCTTGGCAGAATCTTTGGGGTTTTCTATATATAAGATCATATCATTAGCAAAGAGCGATAGTTTGATCTCTTCTGCCCCCATTTGGATACCCTTGATTTCCTTTTCTTATGTGATTGCTCTGGCCAGGACTTCAGCTCTGTGTTGAATAGAAGTGGTATTAGAGGGCAACCTCATCTGGTTCCAGTTCTAAACAGGAATGCTTTCAATTTTTCCCTGTTCAGTAGAATTTTGACTGTGAATTTGTCATATATGGCTTTTATCATTTTGAGGTAAATGTCCCATGTATGCCTATTTTGTTAAGCATTCTTATCATAAAAGGGTGCTGAATTTTGTCAAATATTTTTTCTGTGTCTATTGAGAGGATCAAGTGGTCTTTTTTTTTACTTCTCTTTATGTGGTAAATTACATTTATAGATTTGCATATGCTGAACCATCCCTGCATCTCTGGGATAAAGCTCACTTGGTTGTGATGGATTATATTTTTGATGAGCAGGCGAATTTGGTTTGCTAGGATTTTATTGAGAGTTTTTGCATCTGTATTCATAAGGGATATTGGTCTGTAGTTTTCTGTTTTTGTTGAGTCCTTTTCTGGCTTTGGTGTCAAGGTGATGTTGGCTTCGTAAAATGTGTTGGGGAGGATTTCTTCCTCCTCGATGTTGTGGAATAATTTCTGCAAGATAGGTACCAGTTCTTCTTTGTAGGTCTGGTAAAATTAAGGTGTGAAACCATCTGGTCTAGGACTTTGTTTTTTTTTTTTGGAAGATTTTTTTATTGCTGCTTCAATGTCAGTACTTGATGTTGGTCTGTTCAGGAATTCTGTTTCTTCCTGATTGAGCCTGGGGAGGCTGTGTGTTTCTAAGAATTTGTTCACTTCCTCCACGTTTTCAAGTTTATGTGCACAGAGATTTTTTATAGTATTCAGAGATGATATTTTGTATTTCCATGGTATCAGTTGTAATTTCTCCTTTTTCATTCCTTGTTGAGCTTATTAGAGTCCTTTCTTTTCTGCTTCTGGTTAATCTAATAAGAGGCCAGTCAGTTTTGTCTTTTGAAAGAACCAACTTTTTGTTTCATTAATATTCCGTGTAATTATTTTATTACTGATTTCATTTAGTTCTGCTCTGCTCTTGGTTATTTCTTTTCTTCTGCTGGGTTTGTGATTGGTTTGCTCATCCTTTTACAGTTCTTTGAGACAATTCATTAGATTGTTAATTTGTGATCTTTCTGTCTTTTGGATGTAGGCATTTATGGCTGTGAATTTTCCTCTCAGGATTGCGTTAGCTGTATTCCACAGATTTTAATAACTTGTGTCCCCTTTATCATTTAGTTCAGAGAGTCTTGATTTCCATCTTAATTTCCTCCTTGACCTGACTGTCATTCAGCCATAGGTTTTATAATTTCCATGACTTTGTGTAGAGATGAGTGTTTCTGTGGAGTTGATTTCTAATTTTATTCCACTGTTGTCTGAGAAGGTGCATGGTATAATTTCTATTTTATTTTAATTTGTTGAGACATGGTTTGTGGCCTAGGATGTGGTCAATCTTAGAGAATGTGCCGTGAGCTGGTGAGAAGAACATATATTCAGCGGCTTTGGGTAGAATGTTCTATAAATGTCTGTTAGGCCCATTTGTTTTAGAGTTCTGTTTAAGTTTCTTGTTTCTTTGTTTATTTTCTGTTTGGAGATTCTGTCCAGTTCTGTCAAAGCAAGTGTTAATGTCCCGGCTATTACAGTGCTGCTGTTTATCATTTTGTTTAGATCAAGTAGGATTTGCTTCATGAGTCTGGGTGCACCTGTGTTAGGTGCATAAATATTTAGAATTACTATGTCTTCTTATTGAATTGTTTCCTACCATTATATAATAACAATTTTTGTCTTTTATTGCTTTTGTTGATTTGAAGACTATGTTATCTGAAATGAGTACTGCTATGCCAGCTTTTTTTGGTTTCAGTTTGCATGGAATGTTGTTTTTCATCCCTTTACCTTGAGCCTCAGTAAGTCCTTGCGGGTTAGATGTGTTTCTTGGAGACAGCAGATTCTTGGCTCATATTTTTTTATCCATTCAGCCAGCCTGTCTCTTCAGTGGGATGTTGAAGCCATTCACATTTATTGAAAGAATTGATAAGTGGGGTGGATTTCTGTTCACCCTGTTGAGTAGAACTCTGTTGCTTTGTATTATCTCTTGAACCATGTGGTATCTGGCCTTTGACTTTTAGCTTTTGGGTGATTTTGCACTTTTGGGTATCCATTATGCTAATACATGTATAATGCAGTTCTGAGTACTTCCTGCAGGGTAAGTCTTGTATTGACAAATTCTCTCAGTGTTTGCTTGTCAGAGAGAGTCTTTATTTCCCCCTCATATATGAAACTTAGTTTTGTAGGATAAAAATTTCTAGGCTGGGTATTATTCTGTTTGAGAGGACTGCGAATGGGGCCCCAGTCCCTCTGTCTTGTAAGGTCTTAGTTGAGAAGTCTGCAGTTAGCATGATGGGTTTTCCTTTTTAAGATATCTGCTGCTTTCACTTTATGGCTTATAGGAACACCTCTTTTGTGTTTATTTTGGCCAGTCTGATGACAGTGTGTCGTGGTATTTGCCTCTTTGCAATGAATCTCCTAGGAATCCTTTGAGCTTCTTGTACCTGTATATCTAGATTTCTAGCAAGGCCAGGGAAATTTTCCTCAATTATTCCCTTAAGTAGGTTTTCCAACCCTTGTGCACTTTATTCTTCACCCTCAGGGATGCCTATGATTGTTATATTAGGCCTCTTTACATAATCCCATATTTCTTGTAGGCGTTGCCTGTTCTTATTTCTCTGCTCTATCTCTGTAACTGACTTGTTTAAATGAATGGTGTTGTCTTCAAGCTCTGAGATTCTTTCTTCTGCCTGATCTAACCTATTCTTAAGGCGCTCCACCATGTTTTGAAATTCCTTGAATTAATTTTTCATTTTCAGAAGAAGTTGTTTGATTTTTCTTTAATAATTCAATTTCTTTAGTGAATTTTTCATTCATTTCCTGCATTGTTTTGCGGTTTCTTTGTGTTGGGTTTCCATTTTATCTTGTATTAATATTTCGTTGAGCTTCCTTACAATCCATGTTCGAAATTCTTCATCTGTCATTTCAGTATTCTGCTTTTGGTTGTTATACATTGTTAGAGAGCTAGTGCTCCCTTTTGGGGGTGTCCTTTTGCTCTGTTCTTCATAATTCTGGAGTTCTTTCGCTGATTCTTTCTTGTCTGGAGCAGCTTTTGCTTCTTACTTTTGGATTTTCTTTTATTTAGATAATGACATGCCCAATTTAATCTCTGAGCCAGTGGGTGGTGCTTGTGGGTGAGAATCAATCACACTTTGTATGATTGAATCAGTAAATGCTCTGTAGGGTGTGACCTCCCTGTCAGTAGGTGGTGCTTGCCAGAAGGAACAATCTGCAATATTGTTTTTGGGTCCTGTGACTATCTCTGGTTCTTCAGGAGAAGCACTCTTATGCCCTGGGTGGTGAGTGGGGCCCTGGAACTTCTAGGTGAGTCTTTATTCTCTCTTTATTCTCTGCTGCCTCCACAGCAGAGGCAGGTGGGGGAGTGAGGCTGGGTGGGGCTGGGTTAGGTAGCCTGCCCTCAAGCTCCACAAATGCTGGCAAGGGATCTCCTTTGACAGGGGTCAAAGCTCTGCTCCCCAGCTCTGAGCAAAGCTGCCGGGGAGGGGCTAAAGTTAGGTCCAGATGATTTCACTAATGAATTCTTCCAAGAATTTTCAGAAGAAATAACATAAATATTACAAAAAATTTTTTCAGAGAATAAAAAAATATTTTCCAGCCTGTTATAAGACCTTAATATCAACCCTAATATCCAACCTTAATATCAACACCTGATGAGGACAGTATAAGAAAGGAAATTTTCAAGCCCATTTCTCTTTAGGTGAAAAAGTATAAAAGTATTAGCAAATCAAATTCAGCTAGATAAATATTAATTGTTAGATATAGATGTATAGATATCATAACCAAATTGGGTTTACTACAGAAACATAAGTTGGGTTTAACATTCAGAACTCAGTCAATATAATTGACCAAATTAACAGAAAAAGAAAGAAAAATCACATAATCTCAATAGGTTTTTATCAAATAGAAGCCAAAAATGTTGAGCTCGTGGAAGTACAAAGTAGAATTCTGGTAATTAGAGGCAGGGAAGGGTGAGGGGAAGAGAGGAGGGGATAAGTTGGTTAACAGGGAATTACAACTAAAAAGGAAGGAGTTCTGGTGTTCTGCAGTACTGTAGGGTGAATATCATTTACTATGGTTTATTGTATATTTTCAAAAAGCTAGAAGGGAGGATTTTGAATGTTCACAACACAAAGAAATAATAAATGTTTGAGGTGATGGATATGCTAACTACCCTGATTTGATCATTACACATTGTATACACATACCAGCATATCACTCTGTATCCTATAAATATGTCCAATTACTGTATGTCAGCTAGTATATGTACTAGCTACTGTATGTCAAGTAGAAACTTGCCGTGAGGAAGTCATTAACCTCTGAGTGCTTTTTGTTTGTTGTTTATCCTGCCTGTAGGAAGAAAGTAAACAAGGAATCTACAGCAAGGTGGCATCTCTACTTTAGTTAATGGCAAATCTATCTTCTAGTTGTTCAGGTCAAAAATCTTAGTGTTGGCCAGGTGCAGTGGCTCACGCCCATAATCCTAGCACTCTGGGAGGCCAAGGTGGGAGGATTGCTTGAGCTCAGGAGTTCAAGAGCAGCCTGAGCAAGAGCAAGACCCCGTCTCTACTAAAAATAGAAAGAAATTAGATGGGCAACTAAAAACAGAAAAAAAAAAAAATTAGCCAGGTGGGATGGCGCACACCTGTAGTCCCACCTACTCTGAAGGCTGAGGCAGGAGGATCATTTGAGCTCAGGAGTTTGAAGTTGCTGTGAGCTAGGATGACGCCACCACACTCTAGCCCGGGCAACAGAGTGAGACTCTGTCTCAAAAAAAAAAAAAAAAGAAAAAAAAGTCTTAGTGTCATATTTTATTCGTCTCTTTCTTTCACACCCCACACACATTTCATGAGCAAATCTTGTTGGTTCAACCATGAAAATATATCCAAAATGCAGCTAATCCTAACCCACCCCTATTACTACCACCTTAGCTTAAGATAGTATTATTTCATCGTGATTATTCCAGCCTCCTAACAGGTCTCCTTTCTGCCCTTATCCCCTCAGTATATTTTGAACACTGCAGCCTGAGTGATCCTTTGAAAATGTAAATCAAATCATGTCATTCCTTTACAGAGCTGTACAGGGGCTTCGCATCTTATTTAGATAAAAAGCCAAATCCTTACTTTGACCTGCAAGATGCTTCATGATCTTGTTTTCTGTCCCATCTCTGATTTCATTTGCTACCATTCTTCCTCTCGTTCTTCCTACTGAACCCACACCAGTGCTGTTTGTCAAGTGTAGCAGGCACACATCAACCACAGGGCCTTTTACGCTATTCCCTTTGCCTGGAATGCTTTCCTCTGAGATATACAGATGGCTCCCACCCTTCCTTCAGATCTTTTTGTAAGCATCAGCTTTCTAGTGAAATCTTTCATGTTTCAATCTATCTAAAATTTCAGTTCCCTGCTCCTATGTTTACTAACACTAACATTTTATATGTTTCTTATTTATTTTGCTTCTTTTCTGTTTCTTCCGACTGAGTGAAAGCTTCACAAGGGCAGGAGATTTTTGTCTGATTTGTTAATTGTTACATCTTTGGCTATTAGAACAATGTTAGACATAGTAAATACTCTAATATTTGTTGAATGAATGAGGCTGAAATACAAACGTAGGCCTTCCCTGTAATTTTTTTGTCAATTAGATGAACTAGGAGGAAGCACATAGTAGTGAGTGACTCAGGATATCTAAAACAAAGCTCAAAAAACACTGAAAGGAATACAAAAAATCCATATCATATGCTGTGACCTGAACGTCTCTCCCAAATTCATGTGTTGGAACTTAAACCCAGTGTGATAGTATTAAGAGGTGGGGCCTTTAGGAGGTGATTAAGTCACAGGGCAGATTTCTCTTGGATGGGATTAGTGACATTTTAAAATGGCTGGAAGGACCTAGGGAGGTCCTTTTGCCTTTCCGCCACGTAAAGACACAGCATTCAAGGCATGATCTTGGAAGCAGAGACTGGGTTCTCACCAGACACCAAACCTGCTGCTGCCTTGATCTTGGACTTTTCAACCTCTAGAACTGTGAAAAATAAATTTCTTTTGTTGATAATTACCCAGTCTCAGCGGCACAAACAGACTAAGACTCCATGTGATCCAGGCATCCTACTTCTGGGTACTTATCCAAAAGAATTGAAAATTAGGATCTTGAAGAGATATGTTCATTGTGGTATTGTTCACCACCACTAAAATGCACAAGCAGTCCAGTTCCATCAACAGAACAATGTGTTAAAATATGTGGTATGTACATACAATGGCATACTATTTGGCCTTCAAAAAGAAGGAAGTCTTTTGGGTTTATCCAAGTATTTAAAAAAAGAATCTTATCATATATGATAGCATGGATCACCTTGAGGACATTATGCTAAGTGAAATAAGCCAGTCACAGAAGGACAAATACTGGATGATTCCACTTACACGAGATATTTAAAGTAGTCAGACTTACAGAAGCAGAAAGTAGAATAGGGTTGTTGCCAGAGGCTGGGGGAGAGAGAAGTAGGGAGTTGCTGCTCCACAGGTATAAAGTTTCAGTTCTGCAAGATGAAAAATATCTAGAGATCTCCTGTGCAACATTGTGCTTATAGTTAACAATACCGTATTGTACACTTAAAAACTTAAAAGGGTAAAAAAAATAAATAACACAAATTCATTTGTCTGTTTATATTTGCTGTAAATAGCATTTACAGCTTTTTAAAAATATGCAACATATCCATGTAGTGAAGATTAAGCATGCAAGGTAAATATATCCATAACAAATCTGAAAAAAGAAATCCAGTACCCAACACTGGGTTCTTAATGTCGTGCATCCAGTAAAAAATTATCAGACATGCAAAAAAGTAGGAAATATGGCCCTTTGCCAGGACAAAAATCAACCGATGGAAAGAGAGAAAGAGATGACACATATGGTAGAATTAGTGGACAAGGACATTAAAGTAGCTGTTATAAGTGTACTCCGTATGTTCAAGAGAGAAGAGGAAAACACGAACATGCCGAGGAGAGAAATGGAAGTTATTTTTTTAACAGAGAGAGACCCAAATAGAACTTTAGAGATGAAAAATACAGTATCTGAAATGAGATTAAAAGCAGATTAGATAATGCAGGAAAAAAAGATTAGTTAAAACCTAAAGACATAGAGATAGCAACCATACAAAATGAAACACCAAGAGAAAAAGAATACTTGGGAAAAAAAACATCTGTGAGCTATGGGACAATTTGAAGCAGTTTAACAAGTAAAACAAATTTCGGGAGATAAGGAGACAAAATATTTCAAGAGGTAGTGGGCAAATATTTACCAAGATTGATGAAAACTATAAACCACATATTACAGAAGCTCACAAAACTCCAAGCAGGAGAACTATGGAGAAAACCACACCAAGGCACAAAAATCAAATTATTGAAACCAATGATGAAGAAAAAAGTCTTAAAAACAGAGAAGAAAATGACACCTTGCATAACAGGCAAATATATAAAGATTATCACAGACTTCTTATGAGAAACCATGCATGCTAATAGACATAATATTGTGTTATATTACAAAATATTTTTCTAGAAAAGAAATCTTACTTTTGAGTTGATACAGTGGGATTGGTATGACTATATGAATCCTATGTGTGTGAGTGTGTACACACTAATGTGCCCATTTTCCTTCTTCCTGGGTTTTTTGTCATGAAAATAGAAATCATTGAATTGTACTTGTATTCTGACAGTTGTCTTAAATATTTCAAATACTTTTTTTAAAAAAATTGATGCATTTCTTTCTAAACAGTTTCATTATTGCAGAGCTTGGGATCATTTACACTTACTAAACTAGCTGCTGCTTACAGGGAAAAAAATAACACAGTGTTAGGATAGCAAAATAGAATTTGAGAGGGGAATTATATTCATAGAATTGTATATCAAGAACAATTAGACCATTATGTAGACCATTATGAAAACAAAACTAATATTGTTCAAGGCACTTGGCGGGGGGAATCCAATCCATTCCTACATGGTTTTCCCCCTCAAGGAGATTTTTTTTGTTTGTTTGTTTGTTTTTGTTTTTTTTAATATAAATGCAACAGCAGGGGCATATAAGAAATTTATCCTTGAGAGTTACAAGCTTTAATCTAAAATCTTAGACTTAAATCAGAGTGTTTGTTTGGGTGAAGGATATGCTATTTGGGGAGGAGCAGCAGACAGTAGAAATGAGGCAGAGAATACACAATTGAGAAATAATTTTCTAACAATGTAAGAAATGACTTACTTGACATTGATTATTAAAGATTGTAAAATATTAATATTTGGGCATTTTAGGGTAGTTTATCATTTTCCTGGAAAGGCTGAAAGAAAATATATTGGCTTAGAAATTCATAAGTCATCTTTAAGAGGTTCCTTACAGAAAAGTATGTTTAAGGTGGACATATTTAACTTTTCAGTGCTCTATAACTTCCAAGGGTTTTAGGTCTAAAGTATATGAAAAACATGTAAAAGATTCCATATAAACCCCAAAAGTCTTGAAGCTTTGACCTCCTTAGTCACTTCTTGTGACTAAAGTGGAGAAATGAGATGTCAAGATTTTACTGACTTTGTTTTTGGTTTATAAAGTCCCCTTGTTTTATCTCTGCATTCAGACTGTGTAAATTTATACCAAGAAACTGCCAGAAGAATTAAATTTTAAGTCAAGAAATAGACACCAATAACATACTTGAGCACTCTTCCCCTCCTCACCCCAGGCAATGGTAAGGGAGTGGAAAATATTGAGATCATGTCTTCAAGTTCAGTATATAATATTAAGCTTCTTTTTAAATTCAGTCTGCTTCCTAGAGAGAGTTTTGGCACTAAGGAAAAAGAACAATCTCTATCCTTATTACATATGTGCATCATATGGCATGATAAGAAGCTCGGTTTATAACCCAGGTCCCTATTGGATTATTTGGAGACCATAGCTGCTTTGTGGTTGGCTTAATAGAGAAGGGAAGGTTTGCATATCATCTTAATTTCTTATTTCTTGATCAGAATTTGCCACATTCTGAAACCTAAAGTTTATGAAATGTGAGTAATAAATTCTGTTTTGAAGGAGCAATTTTTTTTAAACATGAAGCAGTATGTAGGCTATATGGTTGAGCTTGTTGCAGCAAAAAAACACATACATACATACAAAATGTATGTGAGATATATGTATTAATATATATATGGAGAAGAAGACTTAATTTTGATTTGGGAAGAAAAACAGAAGATATAATTTTCTCTTTGCAAAATATTTGTAATTCAGATTTCACCTTTGTAAATAATCCCAGTGCCAAGATCTTAGGTTATTTATATAAATGTAAATGAAAATGTAAGTTCAACTCTTAGAAAATATATAGATATGTATAGGAAATGCATTTCTATATATTAAGAAATACTCCTTTGGATAAAATTTTATTTCTATTTCACTACCTTATTTATTTAAGTAAATGGAATTTCTCTGTTGCAAGTTACATTCACCTCAAATTTAAAAACCAACAGAAAATATCTATGCCCTTTGCGCAGCATGTAGTAAGGTCTTAAGTAGGAGGTAAATGAAAGTTCCTACAGTGCTGAAGTTAATTCAATTTGGTAACCTTCCTATTTGCTTAGAAAATTGTACATCTGGGAATTCTTAGCTTAAAATCTTATTTAATCACATTTATTGCTGATAAAATTTATGTTCCTTACCAATATGTCATTCTGTGGAAAGGCAAATTGTATTTGTTTCTTTATTGCTATTCTTATCAAATTGTATGAGATAATAAAAGTTACAGAAGCTTAGAGAAAGGTGTTTTTTTCAGGAGAATGTATACTCTGTTTTTTTTAGATTGCTTATTTGGGAAAATGTTAACATACTGTATAATAGATGCTTAACAAATGTTTGTTGATTAAATGATCTGCTGTAGGTGAAGATTACTCTTTTTTTTTTAATTGACTTATTAGAAAAGAGACATTACTTCTTTCATAAACATATTTCTTTTTTTGCCTACTGTGAGTGCAAAATTAAGTGTTCATTTAATCTTACAACTATTTTATAAAGCAGAAGGTATTATCTCATCTTTACAGATGAGGAAATGGAGATTTGGAAAGTTATATAACTTGTCCAAGATTACCCAGCTACCAGGATTTAAATCTAGGTCTGTTAGACTCAGAAGCTCAGGTTTTTCCTAACATACACCATCTCTATTTTTTATTTGACCTGTTTGGTTTCTTTTTTATAACATTTGTTACTCAAAAAACAAAACTATATAAATGCATCTATTCTAAATTAGTTTTACCAGGTTTAAAAGTCAGATGTGTTGATGTATAATTATGTACAATAAAATGTATCTCTTTTAAAGAGAAGAATTTGGACAGATGTATGTAGTCATTTAACTACCACCGCAACAATCAAAATCTAGAACATTTCCATTGCCCTCAAAAGTTCCTCATGCCTCTTTATAGCCATTCCTTTCCTGCCACTGCTGATTAACTTTTATCCCTATCATTTTGCTTGTTCCAGAATGTCACATAAATGGAACCGTGTAGTAAGTAGTCTTTTGTGTCTGGCTTCTTTCATTTATCAAAATGCTTTTGAGATTCATCCATGTCGTTGAAAATACCAATATCAGTGTATTGCTAGTTGTGTTCAGTTGTATGGATGAACCACAGTTTACTTATCCAATCACAAGTTGATGGACATCTGGGTTATTTTCTGTTTGGGATTATTATGAATAGACTACCGTAACTGTTCATGCCCATAATCTGTTTAGTTTAGAATTGCTGGGTTAGTATGGCATTCTCTTGAGAATGACTACTTCATAGATTCCTTAATCTTAATCTAAAATATGAGACACCTCATCGAAGGCTCTGAACCCTCTTTTAGAAATTAGGGTTGAACTTGTTGACTGTTTTCAAAGTTTGGAGGGTAATATGTGACATATGGGGCATGCTTTTGTTTTTTTTAATTTAACGAACTGTAGTAGAAAATAAATGATATAAAATGAAGACCAGCGAAATATAGTATAATGGCAAACACTGGAATAAGAGTTAGAAATGTGGGTTCTGGGCCTATAGTCTAATTTCAGTTTCCAGCAGTATCTCTTATTAGACTTGGGACAAGTTGTGACTTGAACAAATTAGTAACTTCTCTGAAAGAAAAATGGAACTTACATTTTCCATTCTTTAGGTATTTATATTATCTCATTTAGTCCTCAGGGCACCTATGAGGTACCTATACTAGTCCTGGTTTACTGATGAGAAGACTGTGATTCAGAGAAGTGAAGTAAGTGGCAGTTAGGAAAGCTGGGAAAAGATTGAGCAAACAGTTGAGTCTGTATCAGTTTCCTTATCTAGAAAATGGAGGCAATACCCACTTTCCCAGAATTAAATGGGATTACATTAATAAGGACTCAAAACTGCTAGCCTCTTCCTCTCTTTTTATAAAACTCCGATTTCCCTGTCTCCCTGTCCTCCTATCCTGTTAACTATTTGTTAATTATTAAGAGAAATGTATAATGTGGGTGCTAACCTTATCATTTTTTTAAATTGTAAAAGATTACACAATGTCAGAAGGCTGGTATATTAGATGTTTCTTTTTATCATAAACATTAGGAAAAAACACAAAGTCAAATAGCAAGTCAAATTCACAATATAGTCTTACAACCTGACAGATTATTCTCACATGATTCTCATTAGCATATTCTCTGTCATTTTTTCTGATATGATGCTTTCTTAATTGCTTTGTGAGGAAGCTCAAAACTGCATTCTACTATGTCTATATTAAAAATTATCCCAATCATTACTCACATTGAAAAATCAGTTTGGATTAGCCAGGTGTGTTGGCATGCACCTGTAGTCCTAGCTACTCAGGAACCTCAGGCAAGAGGATCAATTGAGCCCAGGAGTTTGAGGTTGCAGTGAGATATGATCATACTGCTGTACTCAGCAACAAAGTAAGACCTTGTTTCCAAAAATCAATAAATAAGAAAATATTTAAAAATCAGTTTGGGCACTGATTTCTTCCACATACAGCTGCTTCTGCATGGCTAAGACACTGTGTTTTATGTTTTTTTTTTTTTTTGAGACAGAATCTGGCTCTGTTGCCTTGTCTAGAGTGCCGTGGCTTCAGCCTAGCTCACAGCAACCTCAAATTCCTGGGCTCAAGCGATCCTCCTGCCTCAGCCTCCCGAGTAGCTGGGACTACAGGCATGCGCCACCATGCCCAGCTAATTTTTTATATATATTTTTAGTTGTCCAGCTAATTTCTTTCTATTTTTAATAGAGACGGGGTCTCGCTCTTGCTCAGTCTGGTCTTGAACTCCTGACCTTGAGCTATCCACCCGCCTCGGCCTCCCAGAGTGCTAGGATTACAGGCGTGAGCCACCGTGCCCGGCCTAATTCTTAAAATTACTGTAAGCAAGCTTCTTGATGAATCTCTCCCCTTTAGTCATTCATGATTTGCAGGATGGTACCAAACTTGATAAAAGATGTTCCATAAAAACTTACTGTCAATAACTGTTCTATAGAACTTCTTAGGGTATCTCTACCAGTTTGCACTATAAAGTCCTCCTGTGCATGAACCACACAGAGTAAACACACAATTAGGGTTTTTTTCTTGGCTTTCCTAATGAGTGGAGAAATCTTACACAGCTGGAAAAGCCTGGGACTCCTTTCTGAACTGATTTATTTACATAGCATATGCTTACTTTGACACATTGCTTAGAAGCAAGCTGAGAGATTTTTTAGTTAAGTACTATACAGTACTTCAAAGAACATTTTAGCTACATTGTAATTGTTAAGCTTTTCTAGATACAAAGCAGCTCTTTGCTCTTTAGAAAACATTCCTGTCCTAGTTCTTTGTATCATTGCTTTCAATGCTAGAGAAAATTAAGCTGAATACATTTAGAAGCTCTTTTTAGAAACAGATTTTAGTTTCAGAAGCTGATGCATAATGCTACTGGTTTAAGATTGTGTCTGCATAAACCGAGAAAACATTCTGCTTTTACCTAGTTGTTGAGAAAGTTTATGGTGATTTGGAGCCAGATAATATGATACCATAGTCTGATGTAGAGAATTTATACTTTGAAGCCAGATAAATCTAGGATTAAATCCCACCATGTGTTTACTAATAATTTTTCTTCAGCAGAGTTAAAAACTACTTAATTTCCCTATATATGGGCGATAACAAGAGCTCCTTCTTAGGGCTTGATTTCAATAACTGAAAATATGTCTAGCACTTAGCATGTATCACAACTACTCATTAAATGCCTTCTTTCTCTGTAACCTTCTTCCTGCCTCCCAATAAGGAACAACTTCCTTTTTCATTCAAAGGAAAAAAAAATTTTTTAACCTAAATATGTCTCAATAAGGTTTGAGGGTAGGTGAAGGTAGCAGGATTGACCTACCCATGAAGTGCTGCTGCTGATTTTCAGCATGAGCTCTGGATTGTGGGAAGACTACACTGCCATGTGGGTAACACAACCTGGTAGATTAATTTGAAAATATACTTAACTGTAAACACTGTGACAGCATACATGTCTTCAGTGTGTCTGAATATGGCACACTTAAATTTAATATTTAGGGGGTACCTAGAACTTTTAAGACATTGTGAAAGGCATCGATAAAGGGAAAAGTATAAATAAAATATACCCTGTGCCTTCAAGGAAGTCAGTCTAAAGAAAAACACCAACAGATTCATAATTAATTGTAAACCAGACTTCAAGAATGTGATATAATTGTGATATACATAAAGAACTACATGAGGAGAGAGTGATCAGTTTGTACATTGTGAAGGACTTTCTGGTGAATCAGCGTGACAAAGACTGCTAGCTTTCTCCTAGTGTCTATTTTCTCCTTCTTGATAATAGAACCCGGTTCTTTTTACTTGGCACATTGCTGCCTGCAACAAACGTATTTCCCAGCCTCCCTTGCAGCTAGGGGTGGCCATGTAACTAAGATTTGGCTAATGAATTGTCAGAAACGTGTGAAGTTTGAGGAGAGTCTCATTAAAACACATTGATTCCACTGAGAGATGTATTTTTTTGCCCTTCTCCCTTTCCTCATTTCTGGGCTACAACATAGACATAATAGCTGAGGCTCAGTAGTTTTCTTGGCTCATAAGGTGATGTAGAAAGATAGAAAGATAGAAAGTACCTAGGTCCTTGATGATCATGTAGCTGTATGTAAGCTCCAGACTGCCTACTTCTGGGTTTTTGTTATACAAGTGAAAAATAACAATAACTGGAACATATAATAGTTTATTTCTGGTGTCTATTTCTCGCCACAAAACCTAATCCTCACAGATAGAGGTAGCAGTGTGGTACAGGTACCTGACTCCCTCCAACCCCACTTCTAGTCACCGTTGAAATAACCATAAATATATCTAAAAACAGTATACCAACACTGGAAACATGGAAGTATTCACATACTTGAAATATAGAAATATCAAGAAAAAGTAATAACTGCAGTGTATTGAAGCACATCAAATATGTTAAGAATCTGTGAGTTCATGTTATTTTTTTAAAAAGCTCATTGTTTATTTTTGGAGGTTATTAGGGAGCCAATTCATTATTTTAAAAAGTGGTAAATGAAAGATTCAATCATTAATTCTGCCTTTCCTGTACAAACTGTATTACTCAGGGTAACCAAATAGTTGGTAAGGGCAAGCTTTTCTTTATAGACATATTCCTACTAATGCTTTAAGAAGGGCTGATAGAATATCATCATTTTGCAGCTCTTAATGAAGCAATCATCAGTGGTTGCTAAAACTATTAGGTGAACTTATAAAGGATAACTTTATAATGGCTGGATAAGGCTGATAACCGCTGAATATAAGGATTTATCTTAACAACAAAAAGAGAGACAATCAGACATTATATACTTCCTGATGAAAGTTCACATCTCTATCATGAAGTATTCTTGCTGAAAAATCAAGCCCTGCTTTTGTCAAACCTCTAGATCACTAGCTACTGGTTTACAACAAATACTGGGGGGACAGACTCTGAGATCAGATTCGGCAACCATAAAAAAAGGAATGTAACACTCAATACAGGGCAAAAGCATATACTCTTGATATAAAAGGTACTTCAGTAACAAGGAAATGTTAGAAAGCATTTTTTAATGCTTGCAGATGAAAAAATTGTGGAGTCTTTGGAGTAAGATGTAGAAAATAAATTTACAGTACAGGCTGGGATAAAAGGGAGGGCTAGCTAATGGGGAGGCATAAATTAAAAGGATATTAGATAAAATGAAGAACAGTAGGATGGAAACTAAAAAATGCAGTATCAAAATAAACAATAGAATAGAAATTAGATATCCAGTATCCAAATTAAACTGTGTGCTGGAAGCAATAAAGAGCAGATTATAAAATTGAATTAGTGATACGGAATACAAGTTTGAGAAGCTCTCCCAAAATACAGAGAAAAGGGGAGGCAAGATGACAAAAGAAAATTTGAAGAAAAAGACGGTAGACATAAAGGATAGAGTACAAAGACCCCCTATATAGAATTGACATTCTGGAAGAGACCAGAACAAATTCAACAGAACAATTATTAAACATACTACAGGAAGAAACTTTCTGAGATGAAGGATGACCTGAATCTGCAATTCAAACAGGCTTGTTGCCAATCACCAGGAAAACTTAATGAAAAGAGAATAACAACTAAATCTATCCTGGTCAAACTTTGTACATTCCCTTGTTAAAATCATCATCATCGGGAATCCAGGCTGGAAGAAAAACAAGCAAACATACAGAAGTTATTCACAAGGGAAGATAAGGCAGACTAGACTTAGATTTTTCTTACAATTAAAAACATCAAGAGACAGTCTTAACTGTATACATTATATACGCTTACAGTGTATACAGAGTTCGGTAGAGAATTTGGACCCCAAAATTCAATATCCAGCCAAATTGACAAAGAAGCAACACATTTTCAGTTATACAAGCCTTCAAAATATATACCACCACCTACCTTCCAAAAGAATTATTTCAAAACATACTGTAGCTGACCGAAGAGATTCTTCAATATACAAAGTAAAAGCCAGAACCTACAACTTTTTTCCAAGTATGACTTTATTGTAGGGTTTAGCTAGCTCTTGAATTACTGCTTTGTTAATTTTAGAAAGCAAGTACATTAACTAAAGTCATTTTCAATGGAGCATGGATTAATTAATTTGGAAAAATCAGTGTGCTAATGACCTTGACCTTCAGAATTGCCTAAGATAGTTCTGAGTTTAGGCAGCACACGTATTTCCATTTGCAAATAGTACCTACTAGTTAAATACATACTTAATACATACAGTATATATAGCGATTCTCCAAGTGTGGTCTCTTACCAGCAGCATAGATTTCACCTGGAACTTGTTAGAAAGGCAAGTTCTTGGGCCCCTACCCGGATTTGGTGAATCAGAAATCCTGGGTTTGGGGGCCAGCAATTTGTGTTTGAACAAGCCTTCCAATAAAATTTAAGAGCCATTGGTATAATACATTGGTTCCCAGACTAAATTAATCATCAGAATTATTTGCAAAGACTTTGAAACATCTTTTTTCTACCCAGATGAGACTTAATCCTCTGGATTTGGAAATCACTGATCTAGTAAAGCTTGGAATCAAAAGACCTAGACTCTGTGCTTGGTTGGTTCCACCTTATCAATTTAGACAAGCTACTTAATATCATATCACTGAGCCTCCGTATTCTATTCACTTTCCTGCTCATTTCATTGGATCATTGCAGAAATTAAATGAAAAAATGAGTATGAAAGTACTTTGCACTATAGATAAGGAAATCTATAGCTTTATTATCCTGTGTTTGAAAAAGATCTCATTTAATGGTTGTTAATGTTCTCTTGGTGACCAATATATACCATCCGTGTTCTGCTTCAGTAAGTGTTCTCCCCATGCAGTTCTTTCTAGCGTCTTTCCATTTCCTAACTACCTACCACATTACTTTTTATTTGATTTGCAAATTCAATAATTATATTTATTTTACCACCCTTTAATTGTGAATTTTTTTCTTCAGTTTTCTGTATGTTTGAATCTTCTCTCTTCGAGGTTCTAAGTCATTTGAGAGCAGAGATCATGCCATAAATATTTTGTATTTTCCTCAGTATCAGATCTTAGGCTAAACTATATCTGTGTCTGTATCTATATATGTATCTATGTAATACCAAGTAAAGTACTTTATTCACTGAATTTAGTCCATTTAGCTCGTTGTAATTACTACTGTAGGAATTGATAAGGATTTTTCTTTTTTACTTCATTAATGTAGGGCTTTGTTGCAAACAGAGCTTTCCTTTTAGTAGTATGAAAAGGTGGTTGGTCTAGTACCAGTGAACATCTCTACTTCATTGCTGAAAATTATTTTAAAAAGGTTCATTGTATTATTCTTTCTGCCTAGTTTATGGTTGCTGCACTTAAAACTGGAATTGCTTTTGTGTTCTGTTAATGGTAACACTAAGATTTCCCAACAAAAGCATGTCAGCTGGAAGGCCCAATAGGCTTAGAATATGAGCTTCCACACCTGGGCTAATAGAAGCCACCAGGTAGCCTCAGGTCTCCTTACATGCAGAGCACAGTACCACAAATGTACTATCCCCCAACTCCTGAGTTGTGTTTTGAGTTTGTATATATAAAATACAATTACATTTAAAGGCTAATACAATTAGCCTTCATTAGATGGTTCTCCTTTATCTCCATAGTGTTGAAAGTTTTCATTTTCGTCTTGTTTTTTCCTTTCATGTCAATGGGTACATTTATAGGAAACTAGCAGAGAAAGCACAAGTATTGGTTTAAGTTGCTTCAAAGCAGGTTTGTTTTGAGTAACTGAGCAGAGAAGATGTCACAGGTAATTTTCATTCTAAGGGTAATTACAGACAATCCAAATTCAAGATTATATGTTTTTGCCAGAAATTAAGTAGGAAAAAAAGTTAAAGCATTTATATCCCCCCCCTTTTTTTTGGCTTGAGCTAATAAAAAGGCAATCATATAATAAAAATAATTTTATCTTAAGATTTCTTCTTTTTTATACCCTTTTATACTTAATGTTATTCTTCATTATATATACTGCCACCAGTATATTTTGCCACCAGTTAAGTTATTGGCATAATTATATACACTGCCACCTTGGGACTTTCAGGACACCAGTGCATTATTTTCAAAGCCTCAATTAACATACACTGATGAACTTGTTAGGCTCTATTTCTATCTCTGGGGAAAAGTTTTGCTTCAACAGACTATACCAGAAATCATAATAATTATTAACAGAAATGAAGTATTATAATGCATTTATAAGCTGCTGCTGGATTGGTGGGGCCAGTGGGGATCCTGTTTTTAAGAGCTTAATTATTCTAATCCACCTGGAGACCAGGTAGCTCTACTGGAATATGCGTATACATAAACAGTCATAATTATGACTCTCATTTCTGTTCTAATATTAGTATGTCATGTAATTATATAATTGGATTTGAAGAAAATTCAAAAATTCCAGTAGCTCCATTCAGAAATGCTAATACATTTTTAGAACAGCTGGGTAACTTTTCCTAAAATTGTACTTTACCTGTATGAACTGTTGATTCATGGTCAAAATTCAATGTTGTCTAAAACAAGACCTGTTAATGTCTAAGTTCCATCACAATCTGGTAACTTGTTATAAATCAAAATTTCTTCTGGGTAAGAGGAGTATTCAACTTCTGAAATACAGTATTTACGTATTTGTTCATAGATACCCTGTGACATGTCAGAGCACAGGCTTTGGAGTCAGACTAACAAACTTGAGTTCAAACCCCCTTTTTAATACTAGTTACATTAACCATTGAACAATTATGTGGCCTCAGGTAAGTTGCTTAATGTCATAAAGCCTCAGTTTCATCATCTTAACATAGGGAAAGCACAAATATTTCTTATCATGTTTAAGTTTTCATCTTGGCCTTATCCCTGTCCTCTTCTTTAGTAAATCCTTTTGTGGGCTTTTATGTCCTAGTCTTTTTATCAGTAAAATGCAAATAATATAATTTACTGCAGATATGCTTTGAACATATTGCAGATTTAGTTCCAAGCCACCACAAGAAAGTGAATAGTGCAATAAAGTGAGTCACATGAATTTTTGGGTTTCCCAGTGTATATAAAAATTATGTTTACAATATTCCATAGTCTATTAAGTATGTAGTAACATTGTCTAAAAAATAGTGTACATATCTTAATATAAAAAATTCTTTATTGCTTAAAAAACTACCGATCATCTGAATCTTCAGCAAGTCATAATCTTTTTGCTGGTGGAGGGTCTTGCCTTGATGTTGTTGGCTGCTGACTGCTAAAAGTTAGACTGGCTGTGGCAATGTCTTAAAATAAGACAGCAATAAAGTTTGCCATATGGATTGATTCTTCCCTTCATGACTGCTTTCTTTATAGCATGTGATACTGTTTGATAGCATTTTACCCACAATAGAACTCCTGTCAAATTGGGAGTCAGTTCTCCCAAACCTTGCCGCTACTTTGTCAACTAAGTTTATGTAATATTCTAAATCCTTTGTGGTCATTTCAACAATGTTCACAGCATCTTCACCAGAAGTAGATTCCATCTCAAAAAAACACTTTCTTTGTTTATCCAAGACATAGCTCCTAATTCGTTAAAGTTTTATTCTGAGATTGCAGCAATTCAGTCCCATCTTCAGACTCCATTTCTAATTCCGGTTCTTTTGCTATTTCCACCACATTTGCAGTTACTTCCTTCCCTGAACTCCTCAAAGTCATCCTTTCAGGGTTATAAGCAACTTATTCCAAACTTCTGTTAATGTTGATATTTTCAACTCCTCCCATGAATCATGAATGTTCTCATTGACATCTAGAATGGTGAATCCTTTCCAGGTGGTTTTCAATTGACTTTGCCCAGATCTATCAGAGGAATCGCTATCCATGGCAGCTGTAGCTTTATGAAATGTATTTTGTAAATAGTAAGACTTGAAAGTCAAAATTACTCCTTGATCCTGGGCCGTAGAATGGATGTTGTGTTAACAGGCATGAAAACAGCATTAATCTCCTTGTACATCTCCATCAGAGCCTTGGATGACAAGGTACATTGTCAATGGGCAATGATATTTTGAAAGGAATATTTTTTTTCTGAGCAGTAGGTCTCAACAGTGGGAGTGGCTAAATATTTACTAAACCATGTAAACAGATGTGCTGTCATCCAGGCATTGTTGTTCCATTTACAGTACACAAACAGAATAGATTTAGCATAATTCTTAAGGGTTCTAGGATTTTTGGAATGGTAAAGGAGCATTGGCTTCAACTTAAAATCACCAGCTGCATTAATCTCTAACAAGAGAATCAGCCTGTCCTTTGAAGCTTTGAAGCCAGGCATTCAATTCTCTCTAGCTGTGAAAGTCCTAGATGGCATCTTATTCCAATATAAGGGTGTTTTTTCTACCTTGAAAATCTGTTGTTTAGTGTAGCCATGTTCATTGATGATCTTAGCTAGATCTTCTGGAAAATTTGCTACAACTTCTACATCAGCTCTTGTTGCTTCACCTTGCACCTTGCACTTTTATGTTCTGGAGAGGGCCTCTTCCCTTAAACCTCATGAACTAATCTCTGCTAGCTTCCAGATTTTCTTCTGCAGCTTACTCACCTCTCAGCCTTCAGAAAATCAAAAAGAGTTAGGGCTTTGCTGTGGGTTAGATTTTGGCTTAAGAAAATGTGGCTGGTTTCGTTTTCTATCCAGACCACCAAAACTTTCTTGATATCAGTAATAAAGCTGTTTCACTTTCTTATCACTCTAGGGTTTACTGGAGTAGCCCTTTTAATTTCCTTGAGAACTTGCCCTTTGTATTCACAACTTCCGTTTGGCTCAAGAGGCCTAGCTTTTGGTCTGTCTTAGCTTTTGGCATGCCTTTGCACTAAGCTTAACCATTTCTCCCCTCTGATTTAAAGTGAGAGACAATGTGACTCTTCCTTTCACTTGAACACTTAGAGGCTATTGTAGAGTTATTAAGTGGCCTGATTTCAATATTGTTGTGTCTCAGGAAATAGAGGGAGAGAGACAGGGAATGGCCAGTCGGTGGAGCAGTCAGAACACACATATTTAGTAAGTTTGCCATCTTACATGGGTGCTATTCATGGTGCCCCAAAACAATTACAATAATAACATCAAAGATCACTGATCACAGATCACTATAACAGATATAATAATAATGAAAAAGTTAGAAATATTGCAAGAATTACCAAAAATGTGACACAAAGACACAGAGTGAACACATGGTGTTAGAAAAATGGCACTGATAGACCTGCTTGACACAGTTGCCACAAACCTTCAATTTGTAAAAAAAAACAATATCTGCAAAGCGCAATAAAGTGAGGTATGCCTGT
This sequence comes from Propithecus coquereli, assembly GCF_000956105.1. NCBI lineage: Eukaryota > Metazoa > Chordata > Mammalia > Primates > Indriidae > Propithecus > Propithecus coquereli. The sequence continues at coordinate 595,274 of NW_012155507.1, read as the reverse complement.
ATACACCCCTACTCAGCTTCTGTGGGATAATTGCTTAGAAATGTAGTCTTATTTGAAGCATCGTGAGCCACTTGTATCAGAGATAATTTTAACTTGTTACTATTAATAAAAAAATAAAAGGGACTAGCAGAATTACCTTCTCATTTTGTCCTATTATTGTGAGGAGCTGCCGGAGAATTCTACTTGTTTATAATCCTGGAAGGATCTTTACCACCAAAAATATGAGACAGTTCTTCTTTGAGTTATATCTATCACTAGATGACTAACCATTTGACTGTGTAATTTAAATCTTGGTCTATTAAGCAGTAAACAGATGGAACATTACTAACAATAGTAATTGAATTTTAAATTGTAAATCTGTTTTAAAGAGCTGGCCAATATACGGCATCACAATCCATATTCTGTTGTGTCAGTTATGTTCATTTTTATTTGGATTATAATCTCTGAATACCCAAATATAGGAAAGAAAACAAAGTTGTCTAGTTCAAATGTCAAATTAAAAATTACATACTCGACAGTGTTCATCCATTCAACAAATCCTGTGAACCAGGCACATTTCTGGGCACTGGGGATACAGCAGTGACTAAGAGAAGCAAATCCCAAGCCCTCATAGAACTTAAATTCTAGTGGATTAGAGATGGATAATAATCTAATATGTACTATATCAAATGGTGATAAATGCTATGAGGAAAAATAAATCTGAGTTAAGGACCTAGAGAATGATGGGGGTAAGAACTGCTATTTTAGATGGGATGGCCAGGGAAGGCCTTTCTGATAAATCGACATTTAAGCAGTGATCTGAATGAAGTAAAGGAGCAAGCCAAATGGATATCTGGGGAAATAGAGTGCCAGGCAGAGACAATGGCAAGTGCAAACAAACACCGTGGTCTGAGAGCATGCTTGGCTGTCACTCTTCTACTCATTCCAACTCGAAGTGTTCCTTAACACCTTAAAAAGTTAAGGTGTTTCATGGCATACTCTACATAACTTTTTTACAATTCTTGTATCATAGCATTGTTATTTGTTAATGCCCTCTAATCTGTCCTTTAGGGACGTGGATAGTGCCTTACTTGCCACATCATTGCTGCTAAACTACTGCTGACTGATTGAACTCCTCAGTCAATTTGATTATTTATTGAGCAACTACTATTCCTTCTATTTACTTAGTACTAAGGAGTTGTTTTTTTTCCAGATTAAGCATTCTACTTAATCAAGGAATTATAAGAAATGTATATTGTTAGATATATAAGTAAATAAGAGAAAATAATGAGCAGGCAAGCCTTGGTCTACATTATTCAGAGGAAAGAAAAAGCCAATTTAAGTGAATTATTTTAAAAACTTATTGAAAGGTTCTTTACCAAAATACAGCCTTTGTACTTTGAAAACTCACGGTGATATCCCTAGTTCCTGATGTTTACTCTAGTAGTCACTTGAAATATTCAGTTAGGAAAATGAATCCGAAAAGTAAGAGATGACAGAAAAGTTATTTGACTTGCACATCATTTTGGAATAGAACAGTTTGCTCTCCCAAAAGAAAACTGAAAATTATATTTTACTTTCTCTAATTTTTTAACTGTGTCTGCAAAGATGTTATTCCACAGTTTGTTTATGATGCTTACTGAATGTTATTTTCTGTTTTAGATCTCCAAAATTATGAAAACCAGTTTCTATTGGATTATGTTTCTAATGAAACAAATCTTTAGAGTCAGCAGTAGGTGAGGTGTCAAGGTTCTTGATTTTATGGGTTTTTGTTTGTTCTACCTGAAAGATTAATCTAGTTGTTGGATGTGGCAAAAGCTTTAAAATAAGTAGGAAGTTTATCACCACTCAACAGAAAACCCTGGTTTTAGCTTTAAAAGTTACAATTATTGTAGCTGGCAGAATGTCAGTGCTACTTTTTGAAATTTGAAAGTTTTTATGGTCGCTTTTCTATAATTTGGCAACATTACATATAATAAAATTATTAAGTTTACCTTTAGATAAGCCTATTTCTTAGTTAATACTGCATGGCAGCACTCTGATTTCTTTCTCTCCATCGTCCTTCCATCTCCCCTTCCATTCCCCTTCCCACAAAATGTTAGTGCCTGTTTTGAAAACTAAATATTTCTAGACATTTTTAACTTAAAGCTTACATTTCTCTCTTTCAATATTTTAACAAAATTGACTTTGCCCTTCTTAATTTTCCATTTTTATGGTTAGAGAAACCAGTAAATGTGATCGTGGAAAATTGGAAAATAAAGACCTATATATGCATTATTTACTACAGTGAGATCTTCTTAAATGTGGTGTTTCGTAACCTCTTTTTTTCAGTTAACAATCTTCATGTCAGTATTTTTCCTTATCAAATCCAACATCAAATTTCCCAGTCTAGGACCAAGTTTCACATCTGGTCATTATATTCCTAAGTCTCTTAAAAGAAAGAAACAAAAAAAATAGAACCCAGAACTCAATCTTCTTTTCTCCTTTTTCTTTTCATGTCACTAATTTAATTGAGGCGGTAAGACCAACTATCCCACAGGATATCTTACCTTTTGGAGGTGTCTGGTTGCTTCCTGATTTAACTTGTTCCTCTATCCCTTGTATTTCCTGTTAACTAGAAGTCAAATCTTAAGGCCTGTGAGATCCAAGTTAAACATTTTTGGCTGGAATATATGATAAGTTATGTATTAATATTTTTTTGTTACAACTTGCCAGGAGACACAGTTTCTAGATGAGTGACCATTAATGAGCCTGAAGTTGACTATCTGCTCCCTTCACTGTAGAATGTTGTCTTTTTCTCCTTTCAAATAGAAAATTATGTGTTTGGTGTTACTTTGCACAATATGAATCTCTGGGTCATGACTAACATTTACCTGAATGTAATACTTACCTGAACCGATAGTTTCAAGAGGGATGTCATAATGCTAATTTTCTGATTTTTATTTATTTCTTCTATATTATTAGATGGCCTTCTGTAAAACAGAGTACTTTATTGACTGATGGAGCTGTATTCTGAAATACAATGTTGCTCCTGCAAAAGCAAGATAAATTTATTTACCGATTTAGTTACCAATTTTCACTAGCTCAGAATATGTGAGATTTTTTTTTCCTGGTTTCTCCTTTTTGAATATCATTGTAGATTCGTGTATTTTTATTGATTCAGTGGGTCTCAGTCAACTTCGTCATAGTTTTTACAACTTTGACTAATAGGGAAGGAGGCATTCCAGGCTGATTCCTATGTCTTTTTGCTATGACACTATATTTTTAATTATGGAAATGTTTAGACATAAAACTATAGAAGATAGTATCATGAACTCCCAGTGTACCTGTATTTCTCAGCTTTAGCAGTTATTAGTATTTTTCCAATTTTATCTATTTCCTACTGCTTTTTTGACTCCCTAAATTATGATCCCATTGATATTTGAAAGGTTCTTTGTTTTCTGGCATGGCAAGATATCCCAGCCCCAGACGTGGAAATGCATTTCTCTAAGAAGCCCTGATTGCTATTAGTAAGGAATGGTATCAGATAACAAAATCTGGGAACAGGGATTATTGAAAGCTTTTATTTTGATTTTTCTCTATTTTCTTATCATATGCCTCATAATGGTAGCCTTGTTCTATAAGCAAGCTTACTCTCGTTTGAGTAGTGGAGGAAGGACATTTCTCAAATATAAGACAAAAAGCTTTATTTTTTATTTTTTACCTTCTTATATTTTAATTTTTTAATGAGTTAATTTTTTTTCTTTTTAGATACAGAGTCTTGCTCTGTTGCCCAGACTGGAGTACAATGATGCAATCATAGCCCACTGTAACCTCAAACTCCTGGGCTCAAGTGATCCTCCTGCCTCCGCTTCCTGAGTAGCTAGGACTACAAACGCACACCACCATGCCCAGTTAAATTTTATTTTATTTTTTCAGAGGCAGGATCTCGCTATATAGCCCAAGCCGATCTTGAACTCCTGGCCTCAAGCTATCCTCCTGCCTCAGCCTCCCAAAGTGCTGGGATTACAGGCATGAGCCACCATGCCTGGCCTTATTTTCTATTTTGATTGGTCAAAATGTTAGGCATAACTGACAGATTATTCAGATGTCGATACATAAGTATTTTTAATGAAGGATTTTTTAAAAATAAGTACCGTTAAGTGTTATCAGTTTACCTCTACTACAATATAAGGAAATCATCAATTTATAAAAATATGACTTCTGAAGGTTTGCTTGTACCACACTTTGGTGTTTTAGCATTCAACACATTTTCTCATAGTAATAATGCAGATGATAAAATGGTATTATTGGGTTTCTAACTCTTAAAATCTGTGTACAGTTTTCAAGATAAACCAAACCCAAATCTTTGCCCTCCTGATGCCCCCTGAAAGAAAAATATATAGAAATGAGAAATGAAGAAACCAGTAACAGTAAATAGGAGGACTAGCAAAGGATGATAGTTGAACAGATTTCTAGACCCCTGTTTGTGTACCAGAAGGCCCAACTGTACCCTTTCCTCACCTCCCCGTACCTCTTTGAACCCTGCTCTTGGCCTATAGATAGCTGGCAAGAATCCTAGGCAAAACACCATGTAGATTTTCTTTAGAAAAATTGGGAAAATCTAAGTCTTCTAACTTATGTGTTATGTTCCCAGAACAAAAGAGAAGAAGCCGTCTTCATTCTAGCATTTAGAAAGTCTGCTGGCTCCCCACCCACTCACCCTAAAGGAATACTGCCAGTCAGCTTGTGCCCAGCTCACACAGAGCTCCCTGTTTTATCTCCTTCAAAAGAGCAATCTAGCCAAAATCAGAGCATCTTCACCATAACAGAGGTAACCAAAGATCACCAGGCATGTGAGGAAAACTAATGAAAAGACTAAATCAATAACCAGAAAAATTACCAGTAGAGAAAATAGAACTAATCAGAGAAACTTTACAAAAAAAATAAACAAATCTGATATACTCAGAAATCCAAGAAGATACTATATCCATTAAACAAGAATAGGAAGACACAACTTTTCAGATTGAAAAGGCATACCAAGTGCTGAAATAGAGAATCAGACATCATGCCATGACATATGCTCTCAAAACTACAGAATTCCTAGGATAAAAAGGAACCAGAAGGAAGTCACACACATTGTAACAAGTATCAGACTGAAAGCAAACCTCTCGTAAATAACCCTTAATGCTTTAAGACAATATTGCTTATGACATTTAGAAAGATAATATTATGCAACCAAGGATTCTACATACTGCCAAACTATTAATCAAGGGTGAAAGCGGAATACAGTTGTTTTCAGACATTGAAGGACTCAAAGTTTACTTTCCCTTGGAATTAAAAGAAATGCGTGAATTACACATTCACCATCAACTTTCTTGAGAAATAAAAATTCAGCATTTAATTTTTCATTACACATTTTCACTCGGGTTTTTTAAAAATCTTTTTAATCTCATTGCTGCCAAAAGGATTATTGAGGGGAAAAAGAGAAAGGGGGTTACAAACAAAGACAAAAAGTAGTTGTGTATTCACACCATACAAAAAATTACAGAGCTACTGGGACAAACAGCAATTAGACTACTCCCTTTACTCTCAGCAGGCTGAAATATTTTATACATTGTACATAAGACTAATCCATAATTTCCCATGTTTCCCAATAATCCCAGCAACAGGTGACCCAGGACTACATGCGCTGTGTTCACAACTGGCAGATACACCTTCCAAAGTTTATGGCAAACAGGGGCAACAAGCACTAAGTTTTCTTATCAGAACTAGAATGACATGATCTGGCTTAAATTCAGGAGTATCATTCTGACTGCTATGTTGAGAAGAGACTTGGAAGTGGAATAGTAGGCCACTGGTAGAAGCAGAGAGACCAGTTTGGATATCATTGCCCTGTTCCAGGTGAAACATGACAGTGGTTCTGACATGGTCGTAACAGTGGAGTTGTTGAAAAGAGGTCAGCTTCTGGGTATAATTTGAAGGTAGAGCCAGGATTTCCTGACTGATTGGATGGGAGATGAGCAAGAGAAGAGGAGTCAAGATTTTTAGTATGAACAATAGGAAGGGAGGAACAGGTTTAAGGGAAAGATTAGAAATTAAATTTTTGATGTTATTTCAGAATTCTTTTTGACCTCCAAGTAAAGATGTCAATTACTTGAGTATATGTATCTGCAGTCAGAAGAAAGATATGGCCTGGAAATAGAATTTGGAGATAGCATACATATATCTCATATTTAAAGGCATGAGATTGGATGTGATGATTCAGGAGCGAATAGAGATAAAGAAGAGGTCTGAGAACTAGGATCCTAAGGCACTCCAACATTTAAGAATCAGGGACACAAGAAATAAGGCTGAGGAAGAACCAAGCCAGTGGAATATAGAGAGAACCAAGAGCATGGTGCCCTAGAAACCATGGGAAGGAAATGTTTCAGGAAGGAAAGAGTCATTGCCTATTTTACTCTGCTTTGGTCAATTAGGATAAGCACTAAAAATTCACTGTTGGATTTGGCAACATGGATGTCAATGTTTTTCTTGAAAAAATCTGTTGTTTTTCAGAAAGCTACTGAGGTGTTAGGGCATAAATACTTAAGTTGTTTAGCCCTAACTACTTAATAAATGGAACTACAGGTTGAGTATCCCAAATCCAAAAATCTGAAATCCAAAATGCTTCAAAATCCAAAATGTTTTGAGTGCCAACATGATATTCAAAGGAAATGCTCATTGTAGCATTTCAGATTTCAAATTTTCAGATTTGAGGTGCTGAATGTTAAATATAATGCAAATATTCCAAAATCTGAAAAAATCTAAAATCTGAGACACTTCTGGTCCCAAGCATTTCAGAGAAGGGATATTCTGTATTAGTTATTTCTTTTGGCCTAGAGGGCATTGTGAAAAATTACCAAGGGAGCCACAAACTAAGAAAATTTGGGCATCTATGCTTTATACTCTGATTATGTTAATTGAGCATTGTATTAAAAAAGGGGAGCACCTCTTACCTTTGCTTTGTGCTAAAAAGTTTGAGTTAGTAATTTTAAATCTGATCAGATTACATGCAATTAATAAAATTGTCCTAATGTTCAACATTTAAAAAATAAAACTCTATCCTATGAAATATCAATGGTACATCTTCGTATGAATTTTTCTTCTTGCCTCCATAGGTATGATCTGAATATGCGTTGCTTGGCAGCTCGGGTCAACTATAAGACTTTGATTATCATCTGCGCACTCTTCACTCTGGTCACAGTACTTTTGTGGAATAAGTGTTCCAGTGACAAAGCGATCCAATTTCCACGGCACTTGAGTAGTGGCTTCAGAGTGGATGGATTAGAAAAAAGACCAGCAGCGTCTGAGAGTAACAACTATGTGAACCACATGGCCAAACAACAGTCTGAGGAGGCATTCCCTCAGGAACAGCAGAAAGCACCCCCTGTTGTTGGGGGAAGCAAGGTGTTAGGGCTCAAATATGAAGAAATTGACTGTCTCATAAATGATGAACACACAATTAAAGGGAGACGAGAGGGGAATGAAGTCTTTCTTCCATTCACTTGGGTAGAGAAATATTTTGATGTTTACGGAAAGGTGGTTCAGTATGATGGCTATGATCGGTTTGAATTCTCTCATAGCTATTCCAAAGTTTATGCACAGAGAGCCCCTTATCATCCTGACGGTGTCTTTATGTCCTTTGAAGGCTACAATGTGGAAGTCAGAGACAGAGTCAAGTGCATAAGTGGGGTTGAAGGTTGGTATCTCTCTGCTTCACTTGCGTTTTTCAAGCCTGATTATGTTAAGGAATAAGTATAGATGTTAGTTATACAGCAGGTACAGATAGCTTATTGTCAAGAGACCTTTCATCACTCAGACTTAGTAGGGAGGAACAGAGTAAGTATGAACCTAGGGCAACTTTCTAAATTTTGTCATTTAAAGGCTGCAACAAGATGATACCTGAACAAATATGATTATTCCATTAACCTGCATCAGAATCTAAAATTCTCACCAGTAAGGTCTAGGCACAGCATCTTCAGAAATTTTACATTAAAATGTATAGTTATTATCCTATGAGAGGAGATGGAAAAAGGAAAGACCATCCAGTGGCCCCATCAGTATGCAAATGTGATCTTGTTACCTGACTAACTAGGTGTCATCTCTGGAAGGAAGTTTTAAGTCCTCAGGACAAGATAATTCATAGATACTTTTTCTCTGAACTTATGCTGTACCCCTATAATCTGTTACGTACTGGCTTTAATTGTCTTTAAAACCTGAGGCATTGGTCATTTAGCCCTGTCCAAAAATAGACAAACAAACAGACAGGCAAACCTGAGGCAGTGGAGGTTCCTTATGGGTATGATTAGTATGCTTTGGAATTTGCTTTTCAAACCAGAAAGCCAAATTGAATTTGACTTTAACGTACATCATTTAAGTAGGGGAAAAAGTTTAATGTGTTTTGAGATTACTCAGTTTGTGTTTTATTTTCCTTGTTTTGTTATAAAGTGATTTTAATATCTTGATATTTTAAAATCTGTGTTGAAACAAGCTTTTAACCTAGTAATATATATTTTTGCTTTGAAAAAAAGTTTGTGCTCATGTGGTGACTCTGTAGATGTTTTATAATATCTTTACCAAATGTTTAGAAGAGGAAAAGGGGTCAGATTCACCTATACTCTCACTACCTCAAATAATTATTATCATTTTTTGCATATGCTGTAGAGGTCTTTGTTCCTGGATATATGTTTTAATGTAGTTGTAATGATATTTATTTATAAAGTGATTCAGGAGGGAAATAGTTTGTTAGCAATTTCAAAGATATCCATGGCCATAACTTTTTTTTAGTGACTTTAAAAAATTTTTAAATTAATGGGTGCTTAGATTCTAAAGATAAAGAAAGCACCTGTAAACAGTGTTAATATTTTGATGTGTTTTTTCTGATCTTTCTGTTTTTGTTGTAGATAAACATTTTTTAAACAAACTGAGATCATACTGATTTTGTATTCTACTATTTTCACCTACCATATTATGATTATTTCCCCTTGCGATTGAATATTTGTTGAACATTTTAATGACCGATATTTGTGGTAAGAATGTGCCATGATATACGTATGTAATATATGGGACCCTTCTCTTTTTGTTGGACACTTAGGTCATTTTCATTTTTTCTGCTATTATAAATAATGTTGTAGATACTCATTGTTAATCTTCATTTGCTATTTTAATTTTAATTAGCTGTTGTGTCAAATAAACTGCCAAACTCTTGATCTGTCTTGCCAAACTGCTCTCTAAAAAGGTGGAACCTATTCATGCTTTCAGTAGCACAGCATGAGGATTCTCTTGTCGCTCAACTCTTGCCATCATGGAACTTTCATCTGTTGTTTACAAAGGAATATCTAGTGGGGTCAAATATCTTTTTCATATGCTTTTAACCATGCCTTTATATTCTTTCCCTCTTTTTCTAATTTTATTGGAGTTTTTTTAAAACATGTTTGTGCAAACTCTTACTTATATATTAAGGGTAGCAACACTCACATTTGTTAAAAATATTTTTTTCAGTTTGGTTGTCTTTTCAATTTTGCTAATGGTTTGTTTTGGAAGTTTTTAGTTCCATTTACTAAATTTATGGGGTCTTTTGGAGCTTTGTACTTCTTTGGTTTACGCTTAGACATTTGCCACATTATAATCAGCTTCTCACTTTCTCTAATAGTTTTATGGTTTCATTTTTTTACTTTAACTTTTTCGGTTCAGTTAAATTGATTTATATTTTGGCAGATGGTACAAGGACAGGGTCTAATTTTAGACTTTTTTCCTCCAACACGTATTGAATAATCTCCCTTTTTCCCCACTGACTCATGATGCTGTCTTTATACTAAATTCTTATGAGTACTAGAGCATGTTTCTGGCCTACTATTCTGTTTCATTGATCAGTCTCAATTCTTATGCCAGTTGAACATTATATAGTTGTCACCCATCTTTAATGAGATTATATAAACCTACCTTTTATTAAGTGATAATAATTCTATTTGAGTTTGTAGAGGGGGGAAATCCCCCCTTGATATTTGACCTCACTAATTATTAAGAAAGAAAATGATGATATTCCTTTGTAAACAACAGCTTAAAGAGCAATGTTCCATGACGGCAAGAGTTGGGTGACAAGAGAAACTCATACTCTGCTACTGGAAGCATAAATAGGTTCCACCTTTTTAGAAAGAAGTTTGGCAAAACAGATCAAGAGTTTGGCAGAGAAAAGATATGGATGTTAAAAAGCTTATCTGTAGGCTAGGTCTCTTAGCCTATATGGTCCCTAATTCTTTAAACATTGTTTGAAACTATATCAAAACGCATACAATTTTGTAGATCCCCAGTGTCTACTGTGCCCATCAGATGCTTGTTAATTTATTTTAGAACTACAGATAGAAGTTTCTCTCTCAACGTGTACATGATTCAACAGTACAGTACTGTGTGCAGTGTAGTATATTAGTTCCCACGTAGGAAATTACTGAAATAAACACTAATACCAAACATTTAAAAGTTGTGCTTAGAACCTTACAGAAGATAATCCATTAATGAATTATTTCAAGAAACTATGGTTAAATATACAACTTTAATTCATTTTTAAAAACTCCTTGTTCTTAAAGATTACAGTTTGACAGGAAGGATATGAAAAAGAATTTCAAGCTGTGTTTATATTTTAAGTTACCTAGTCATAACTGGCTTCTTAAGCAAATACTTTAACTGTCAGATGATATACTGAGGTTATTAGACCACACCTTGACATTGGAGGGAGAAATGAGTGTGTAGTTAACCTGATTGTTAAGTATAAATGTTTAAGAAAGTATCAGGATTAATATTTAAAATAAAACTGTGGTGATGTTATCTATGTGCTTCTAAGTTGTACAAAGTTTGAATGTATGAAGCAGGATTACGAAACATGCCATCTGTAGCTGTGAGCAAAAGGCAGTCCTTTAAAAGTAATTTATAACACTGCATTTCTCTCTGTCAACAAATAATGAGAATGAGTAAATATTTAATTTTGTTTTTCATATCTGGTTAATTTGATATTAGTCTCTTGTAATTATGAAAGCAATACATTAAGAAAGCTCAGAAGTTCCTGGTAACCCTGTAACATTCACCAGAAGTAAAACAATGAAGAGTGTATTCAGAATGGGCTTGTAAATGTCTGGACATGATTATTCACTTTGCTTCTCTGTTTTGTAGGTGTGCCATTATCTACGCAATGGGGACCTCAAGGCTATTTCTACCCAATCCAGATTGCACAGTATGGGTTAAGTCATTACAGCAAGAATCTAACTGAGAAACCTCCTCACATAGAGGTATATGAAACAGCAGAAGACAGGGACAAAAACAGCAAGCCTAATGACTGGACTGTGCCTAAGGGTTGCTTTATGGCTAGTGTGGCTGAGAAGTCAAGATTCACCAACGTTAAACAGTTTATGGCTCCAGGTAAGTTATGTACTATATGTGTCTGCTAACTTTATGTTGATTTATGGCACCTGGTATTCCCTTAAAATTTTAATATGGCTTTAGAAAACACATAGTGTCACCCAAATATAATCCCTAAAGAAGGAGCAACTAAAAAGTCAAGGTTATAGAAAGGAATATTTACTGTGTGAAGAGTCAAGCCATAGACTGGATGCTAAGATCCAGATTACTGCACAGTCTTTACCACCCTCCAGGGATCTATATCCCATAGGAATGAAGTTCCTCAGTTTATTTTAATATTTTAGTACAGTATAGTTTAATTTTTAAGCTTTTGCATTAAGGTAGAATTTTTTTTTTAATGGAAAGAGTAGAGCCATCCTTTCCTCTGCCTATTTTTTACCAATAGCTTTTAATTTTTTCAAGATAATATAGCATTACCAACAGGCTTGCTTCCCATATTGAATTTTGTTAATGTACTAGATTATCTCAAACTTCATATAAAACCATTTTCATTAATAAAATCAAATTAACTTTATGCAACATTTCCCCTTTTACTAAGACAGTCTCATTAATTAGAATGTAATGTATTTTTCTGTACTAATCAATATCCATAAGAATTAATGAGTCCATTACTTAAAAAGACAATGAAATAATTTTGGTTAGTACCTCAGGCTTAATTCTCTGTGGGGAAATACTGTCAAGAACAGAACTTGTTTCCACCTCCCACCAACTTTGCAATAGGTAAATAAAGAGAGAGAAAAGGTTATAAGACCTCTTCTGTATTCTCTTCTTGTTCTTTATTGATAACTGTGTAATTTAAAGACCTTGAAAGCCACAGTACGAATCTACTCATTCTAGATGGCCTTAAGTAATGGATTTATGAGTACTTAATGCAGTACAAAAATAGGTGACCTTTAATTTTTATTCTGTGACTAGAACTTCTTTTCTCCCATGGCATTCTGTGATATTCCAGTACATAGAGCATCTTTGCTTATTATTGAAAACAAAATTGACTGGGTAAGAAGACATAAGGGAATGTTTAAGAATATTTAGCTTGTGATACCTAAGAGGTAATAACAGGAAGCAGGAAATGATTAGATTAAGCAAAAGATCGTTTGATATTGGATGTACCCAAGAAACTAATTTTTGCACTAATTAGTAATGTTGTCTGGACTAAAGTAGAAAACAGCATCCCTCACCTTGATCTCCTTGAGTATCTGGGAAGCTTTCTAGAACAATCTTTTGAACTCTATCCTATTTAGAGCAACAGATTTCAATTGTTTACTTTTGGATGGCCTGGGTAATACAAAAGATAGGTCCTCACATCCTAAGTGAGAGATCCTTACCTAAGTGAGAGATCCCGCCCTTCATTCTGTAGCCAGTAGTAGCTGGAGATAAAACTACTTCCTAAGGTGATTTGAAGCATATCGAAGAGACAACTCTGTCTTTGACAGCCATTCTGCTAGTGGGACACAGCTATTCCAAGTTGGAACTCCTTGTTGGTGGAAATGTGCTAGCTTGGAATGGGATGCGTCTTTTAATATCCTGTGCGTGCCTGCATAGGTTGAGTATCTCTTATCTGAAATGCTTAGGATGAGAAGTGTTTCAGATTTTGGATTTTTTTTTTTTTTCAGATTTTGGAATATTTGCATATACATAATGAGATCTTGGGGATGTGACCCAAGTCTAAGCATGAAATTTATTTATGTTTCTTACATACCTTATATACATAGCCCAAGGGTAATTTTATACAATCTTTTAATAATATGTGCTATCCGTCACATGAGGTCAAGTATGGAATTTTCCACTGTGGTGTCATGTTAATGCTCAAAAAGTTTCAGATTTTGGAGCATTTAGATTTTTGGATTAGGGATGCTCAACCTGTAGCTGCACACTACAAAAGTGTGAAGGAAAGTGAGTTGGGGTTACATGGGAGTTATTGCAGAGCAGGAGAAGGAAGTCAAATACGCAAAGCCACTTTATTGAAACACAGGTATGAAAGATGAGGCTTTTTAGAGGACCTACTTCATAGGAGGTAAATTTAGAGAATCACTGTTAAGAAGAAATTGGAACTTATACATAAAAGCATAGGCCTAAGAGAGGTGAGGCTCTGGAGGACCAGGGGCTGAATGCTGTTAGCCTTTTATTTTTTCTTTTTTGGCCTTGAGGTTTTTTGTTTGTTCGTTTTCCTGAAAGGGAACAAGATCATCTGGAGTAAAGAACCATAATGTGGGTCTGCAGCATATTTTTATTGTTTTATTTGTTGAATCATGTTTTGTTCTTCCCAGTTTTAAAATTGAATGAATTGGAACTTTACGTCTATTAAATTAAATTAGCTTTCCCTTTCCCAAAACACTCTCTTCATTTCATTTCTATGACCTCACTTTCTCCTATCTCTGTAGCCATTCTTTCCCAGGATTCTTGTGAGCTTCTCTTCTGACTGACTCTTCTCTCAGCATTCCTCAAGGTTCTGGGTAGAGCCTCTTCTCACTCTACATAGTAAACCTGTTGATTAAGTGAATAGATGATAACAGTTTTGTTGTATGTGAAAGCATTGATTTAAAAACTTTTTTTTCCCAGCTCTATTTGAGGTATAATTGACAAATTTGCTATGGCTGAGTAATCCGTTATAAGTGGGTATATGTGTGTGCATCTATTAATATATATATTCTGTATTCTCTTTATTCATCCATTACCAGACACTTAAGTTATTTCCATGTCTTAACTATTGTGAATGATGCCGCAGTGAACATGGGAGTGCAAATATCTCTCTGAGATAGGGATTTCATTTCCTTTGAGTATATACCCAGAAGTGGGATTGTTGGATCATACAGTAGTTCTATTTGTAATTTTCTGAGGAATCTCCATATTGTGTTCTATAATGGCTGTGCCAGTTTACATCCCCGCCAACAGTGTACAAGGGTTCCCTTTTCTCCACATCCAACACTTGTCATCTCTTGCCTTTTTGATGATTGTCATCCCAACAGGTGTGAGGTGATATCTCATTGTGGTTTTGATTTGCATTTCCCTAGTGATAAGCAATGTCAAGCACCTTCTTACGTGCCTTCTGGACATTTGTATGTCTTCTTCAGAAAAATGTCTGTTCAGATCCTTTACCTATCTTTTAATCAGATTATTTTGGTTTTTGCTGTTGAGTTGTATAAGTTCCTGACATATTTTGGATATTCACTTCTGTCAGATATATGGTTTGTAATTATTTTCTCCCATTCCATAGGTTGCTTTTAATTTTGCTGATTGTTTGCTGTACAGAAGCTTTTTAGTTTGATGTAGTCCCATTTGTTTGTCTTTGCTTTTTTTTTGCCTGTGCTTTTGGTATCAAATCCAAAAAATCATTGCTAAGACCAGTGTCAAGACTATTCTTAAATGTTTATCATCCTTTGTTGCCTAATGTACATATATACGTGTACTACATATACCAAAAAGAAACAATTATAGTGACTTCTGGGAATAACTACTCAGAGAGAGGAGCAGTCATAGATTTCAAACAATGGAAAACCCAAAACTTTTTATTAGTAGATTTGAAGTAGGGATCTTCAGATAGCATAATACTTTTCAGTAGAGCTTGGAACCTTACCTAGTATATTTCCAAACTGGTTACCACCATCCAATTTGCTACCATTCTGATCCTCCTCAACAATGTTGGCAGGTTATTTAACCTCCTTTGTACATCTATAAGATGGGAATTAAAAGACTTACTGCATAAGATCGTTGTGAGGACTGTAATTGTTGGTTAATTTACTTCTTTGTCACTTCTCCTATGTGACTCAGTAACCCCCCCTGCTGGTGTTAAGTTTTAGGAAAATTAATAGTAGCATTTTAAAAGGTTACATTCCATAACATGGTTCATTACTGAGTTCTTTGGACTGATGTGTTATATTAAGACATAAGGTGATTCATTGAACCATGTCATTTCATTAAATTTGTATAAATAAAGTGAAAATTAGAATGGGATTCTGGGAGGAACTAGGTACTTCAGCTTCTTCCCATTTGGACTTCTAAAGATGGGTCATTATTATCCAGTCTGGCCAGAATAGATGTCATAGTTAATAATACCGTCTGATGAATGAGGCATCACCCTAGTAATGGAAAAAATAAGTAGCACTCAAGAGAGTCTGCTGTGCTGAATATAATTTAATCTTGAGTGATTTATAAGTCAATTCAGAATCCTACAGTGTTTCAGGAATGTTGTACTGAGCTTCAGATTACATTTCACTATAGATGCAGAAAAATGCTAGAGAGAGTATATGTTGACATTTTGCCAGATAAAGTGGATTTGTACTGTATTAGAAGTTTACTTCTCAAATCAATTTTTTAAAAGTCATTCAAAGCACTATGTGATGCATAAGTCTATCAAGATGTGTTTATTGTTGATACAACTTCCATAATTGTCTGTTCCATCAAATGAAGTAATTGAGAGGCTTGGGCCAAATATATCCATACTGGTAGAGTCCAGTGTTGTGAGAGTTAAATGATCAACTCGACATGCTGACACTTTCCAAGCTGATCGAACTTTACCATCAGTTCACGTTTCTAGTCTTTGCTCCTGGTGACACACTAAAGGTTTCCTCAAGGATTCCTCAAAACAGAGATCTGCTTCTGTGGCTGTGTCTCAGAGAATAACCCATCTATTGATAATTCTCATCAGGATTCCATTTCCAATATCATTGGTCTTTTTCACAGTCTGAACTTGAGTCCAGAAAACCTGGATTCTAGTCCCTGCTCTGTTTTGGCCTTGGGCAAACTATCTAACCTTGCAAAGCCTGCATATCTTCATCTCTAAAATGGAAATAATAATTCCTGTCCCGCCAGTCTCAGGAGATTATTGTAGGGATCAAATGTGATAATACATGTGAATGTATTTTAGAAATTGAAGCTGTAGATAGATCAAGATCTTCATATTTCCCTTTAATATTTAAAAATTTATACTTTGTATATTTCTGTTTTTGCTGCTGTTGCTGTTTGCTTTTAATGTGCTCAGTTTCTTTTCTTGGTAGATCTAGATGAGCAATATTCAGAAAGTCATCTTTCTGGGAACTAGCCATCATTGTACTATAGATAATGCAAGAGAAATTTCCTCTTTAGTAATTTGTCAGATAAAACAGCTTTTACTATTTTATTAGCTTCTGAAGCCGGTTGTTCCAGAATAATAACAATAACTATCATTTATTACTATCTTCCAGGCCATTATCTTTTTTTTTAATCCTCACAGTTACCCTGCAAAGTAATATTATCTCTGTTTAGCATGTGAAGAAACTGAGGCTCAAAGAGGTGTGTCTTGCCAGACTTCTCAACACTAGTGTAGAACAAGAATTCAAATCTAAGGTTTTTAACTCCAAAGCCTGTGCTTTCCCCTTGCCACCCCCATCCATCCCTCACTTTTTGTTGTATACATGAGCACATTGCTTAATTTCTAAAAATTTTATTCAGAATTCTACAAATATCTGAAAACAAATCTATCATTCTCAGCATCAAATTAAGAACGTACATTGTGGAGTCAAACTAGGCAATTTGGGTTCAACTCTTTGTCCCTCGGGCAAGTTACTTGTCGGTGTCTTAGTTCCTCATCTGTAAGGTGGGAGTAGTAATAGTATCCACTCTTGTAACTGTTCAGAGGATTCAAGGAATTAAAATGTATAAAACACTTAGAACATAGTAAATGTATATTAAATGTTAATCAAATAATTTAAAATTCATGTATAACCATTCTTTTAGCCTCTCTCTTGCAATATTATGTGCTGAGCCAGCTTTTGGCTATTTTTTGCAGAATGGGTATATTAGAATAGTTATTGATCAGCTGACATTAGATCTAGAAAAGGCAGTTTGAGCCATTTGTTCTTAATCCTCTAATGTAAACCAGACAGGGCAAAAGGTAAGAGCTTTGGCCTGATGCTCATGGGCCATCATGAACTCACCAATTCTGTTATTTGTTTTTGATTAATTTAGTAAAAAATAAAAATAAAGAATAATGATCTGATACACAGAATATCCAAGTGTTAATTTTGTATGGTCAATGGTTGTCAAAGGTGAATTGCAATTTCACATACAAACATAATTTTATTCTAACCAGTCTTTTTTGGTCTATTCCCTCCTACAGAGACCAGTGAAGGTGTGTCCTTACAACTGGGAAACACAAAAGATTTTATTATTTCATTTGACCTCAAGTTCTTGACAAATGGGAGTGTGTCTGTGGTTCTAGAGACCACAGAAAAGAATCAGCTCTTCACTGTACATTACATCTCAAATGCCCAGCTAATTGCTTTTAAAGAAAGAGACATATACTATGGTATTGGGCCCAGAACTTCTTGGAGCACGGTTACCAGGGACCTGGTCACTGACCTCAGGAAAGGAGTGGGTCTTTCCAACACAAAAGCTGTCAAGCCAACCAAAATCATGCCCAAGAAGGTGGTTAGGTTGATTGCAAAAGGGAAGGGATTCCTTGACAACATTACTATCTCAACCACAGCCCACATGGCTGCATTCTTCGCCGCTAGTGATTGGCTGGTAAGGAACCAGGATGAGAAAGGTGGCTGGCCAATTATGGTGACCCGTAAGTTAGGGGAAGGGTTCAAGTCTTTAGAGCCAGGGTGGTACTCTGCCATGGCCCAAGGGCAAGCCATTTCTACATTGGTCAGGGCCTATCTCTTAACAAAAGACCATATATTCCTCAATTCAGCTTTAAGGGCAACAGCCCCTTACAAGTTTCTGTCTGAGCAGCATGGAGTTAAAGCTGTGTTTATGAATAAACATGACTGGTATGAAGAATATCCAACCACACCTAGCTCTTTTGTTTTAAATGGCTTTATGTATTCCTTAATTGGGCTGTATGACTTAAAAGAAACCGCAGGGGAAAAACTCGGGAAAGAAGCGAGGTCCTTGTATGAGCGTGGCATGGAATCTCTTAAAGCCATGCTGCCCTTGTACGACACCGGCTCAGGAACCATCTATGACCTACGCCACTTCATGCTCGGCATCGCTCCTAACCTGGCCCGCTGGGACTATCACACCACCCACATCAACCAGCTGCAGCTACTCAGTACCATTGATGAGTCCCCAATCTTCAAGGAATTTGTCAAGAGGTGGAAAAGCTACCTTAAAGGCAGCAGGGCAAAGCACAACTAGAGCTCACAACCAAAATCATACTCCAGCCTCTGCTGTATACTGAAACCACAGGCTCTGTCAGCAGAGCATGGGCACATTTCAAAAGGTTGTATACTAGGTTTTTGTGGGTTATATCAAAGTGATAAGTGATCCTTAAAACCAGTCTTCTGAAATAATTGCATTCCATGGGTTGGGTGTTTAGAGATGTAGGTGGCATTTAAAATAGAACGTGTCTAGTCAATGGGCTGAACAAAGATGTTTAACTTTGCCTTGCCCATCACCGTGTACAGTTCCACAGATAGCCCAGTCACTCTCGGTTTGGAAAAGATAATGGCAAGTAGTTATTACTGGCCAAGTGTCTAGCACTTATCTGAAAACTTAGTATGGGGCTCTTTTTAAATGTGGTTATTTATGTCGAAAGCAGACTTTGGAAAAAATGATGTGCTGTAATACAGTAAATATGTACTTGTAGCCTGGATAGTGGACTGTGTTCACCTTTTTACAAAGATGTTTCTTTTCTATTGGTTAACTTTTGGGGAGCAAATGAGCATTTGCTGCATTTGTTCAATTTGTTATATATGGAGAATATTTTGAATTATAGTTTTCTCGAAGTGTGTAAATTAAAAACACAACCAGTGTTCAGGCTTCACAGTTATATAATGTAAGCACAACTAAAATGTAACTTGTTGACTGCACAAGAAATTACAAAAATGTTATGTGTTTTGAAACTTGATCTACAATCAGTAAAAGTTTGATAATCAGTCTGTCTCTTCCCCACCTCCATTGCGATAGTTTCCTTTTCTCACTATCTAGAATTTTGTATTTTATTTCAGACTACACTTGAGAGTTTTGTACATTTTGCAGGGGGACATTTTTGGGACATTATTTGGGAAATTTATTAAAAACCTAAATTTGGAAAGGAGCTAGTAATTTTAAGGCCACCACCACTTCCTTTTAGGATTTTTTCCCCCCTTTAAGGAAAATTACTCGGTCAAATATTACATACAAGAATCATAGCAGATTTTTTTTCCCTACCCAGATCACTCTTAATCATCAGCTTCCCAGACCATTGATTCTGTATGTCATTGTTTTTCCTTTGAAATTTGATTTCAAATTATTCCAGCTGTTAGACAGAAGAGATGCTACTGCATTTGCTGTATGTGTGTAATTAGATCTTTATTTCGGTTATATATCTTACCATACCTCACATAAATAGATTTCGGAGCCCTCATACCATGGGCAGTGTCTGCTTGGAGCTCCAGGCATTAGTTGAAAACCCAGGCGTTAGGTTAAAACCCAGTGGTGTTTATTTTGCTCTGACTTTTGTTTTAGGGTATGACAGTACACTAAGTCAGTACTATATCTTACACAGCTTGAAAATATGAGACCCCACACTTTCAGGGGACTAAGTCTGACAAACACAATGCAGTTTATCTGTGACCTATATCAAATGCAGATTTGAGAGCCAGGTAGGTTACCTACCTGCCCACTATATCTTAATTGAATTCAACCTACCAAGCACTACTTAGAAACTGGAAAATACATATACATATATGTGTATATAACATACATGTAAAATACATATACGCATGAAGGAGCAGAGGCAAAGAAGATACAGATATACACGGAGGACGATATTAAGCTGGCCATAGAAAAGTAAGCTTAAACTCCTAATTTATGTGGCCACAGCTCTTAATTTTGCCAGTTGTGGGTTATTAGGTTTTCACCTAGCTTTTGACCTTGGTATGTCTTAGATGTCTCATCTAGAATATTTGGAATTCCCTTAATTTTTATTTTCAATGCCAATGTTCAAAATAAACTTTCTCCAATCTGGCAAGCTATTTTACTTCCTCGTATTTGTTACTGTTTAGAGAATGGTTCAGACTTCTGCTTTGTGTTTGCATACTGGTCTTCAGATTAGGAGAATCAATGAAAACAGTATGGTACTGCTTCTGTGACAAATATCAGTGCCTTAACAATGTGGCTTTCTTTTTCCACTGAAGAGGGAAAGACTTTTCGATCTAGAAATGGCATTGCTATTTCATTGCTGTTTGTTTTACACTGCCTTTCACATTGCAACAGCAACTGGATTTGTCTTTTGATCGCAATTTTCTAAGAGGATGAGTTGAACATATAGCAGCATTGTCGGAACAGACCAGTGGTTCTCAAACTTTAGAACCACCTGGGAGCTTATTGCAGTGCAGATCCCAGATACTAAGTAAATCTGCCTGTGAAGTATAACAGTCTGCATTTTTAACAAGCACTCAGGTGATTTTGATGCAGTGAGCTGGGGGCATACATGGAGGAACACTGCCCGAGATTATCCATTGCATTTTTGCCTCTAAACAACTAGAAGGTTTTCTAGGGTTTTAAATCATGTAAAATGTTTACTTATTCTGAGCTTAGAGAGAATGGGGAGGGTATTTTAAGTTTTGTTTCTTTAAATTTTTCTTTGTTTCAAGATTATTTTAGATATTAGGTTTTGGGGGGTTTTTTTTGCTTGTTTTTGTTTTCCCCCACCTTGAGTTTGCTTTGATGTTGACTCTGTTGCCACTTCAGTTGTAAAACCAGCCAGAAGTTTCTGGATGAAGGTCAAGTTTGACCCTTTAAGAGTTATTGTACATAAAGGCTTCATCCAAGAACCATCCAGTGTACGTGAGCAAATGCAAAAACAACACACAAGCACAACTCTCCAGATGTGGCGGTCCTTTTTCTTTTTCAGTGCAAACTTTCACTGAAAGCTGCTATTTTCATCCTTCTTGTAATTGTTTTTCTTGTTTCTCTTCCATTGTACATGTGGGTTATATACCATGTGTTAAATATGCAATAAAGTGTTTACTGGATGCCCTTCTGAAGGGTAGTCCTGTGTAAAGCTGTACAGACTTTGCAGTTTAAGCACAATGTGCACATGTTAGTTTTATATACAGCAAAACTTGATTTTTTGCAGATGGAAAGGTATTTTGTTTCTATACAAAGTAAATGCATTGTTTGTGCTTAATGTAAAGCTGCTTTATAAAATTGTACAATAAAGTTTTTATCTTACAAGGAATATGTCTGGATATTTCTCTTTCTTCTCCAATTATTCTAAGGTTATTTGAGCCCAGCAAGCCAATTGCTGACCATCATTTCCTGTTTAGCCCGTGACAACCAGTCAGACGACAGTGTTCATTAAAGGCGTACCAGGCCCTGTCAAAGTGGGGAACAAGGTGTAACACACGGACTTTAATCCTCAGGAGCTTTAGTCTACGAGGGGGCACAACATGTACAAAACGATTTCAGAAAAGTAGAATGCTAAATTGTGTAGTTTAGGGAATGTGTTAGGGAAGAGACAGAGCCTAAGCTGGGGCTCCAGGGGTGGGGACAAAGCAGAGGAAGAGGAGGGAGTAACGTGAGCAAAAACAAGGATGCCCGTGCCAGGTGTGAGGGTGTCCCTTGCTGCGCTAATTCAGGCTGGGTAACCATTCTGCTTAGATTTATTTGCGAGTTTGTCCCTCATATATTTTCTATACTTGCCTCTTCAGAACAATAAGCATTATTTAATGTTTCCCCCTCTTCTCAGAGTGTAATGAGTTAGGCTCCCAAACTCGTATAAAACACCTATAAAACCCGAGACCAGTCTGGCTTCATAGTTATGTGTCATTGTACATTATTTTTTGGATTGTGAACATCCTGTACCATTTGTATAATGGAATTCCAGTTGGTCACCAATCAACTTTTTCCAACTGATCGGTGCAGAGATTTTGACAAGCTGCTACATTCTTGGCAGGTATTTCCTCTCCACCATCCTCCTAAGGTCAGGAAGTAGCCATAAGATTGCAAGCAGTCTTGGGCTGGATGAGGTCTCAGGCTGCTCTTGCTTTGATTTTGCTATTTGTAGCCAAACGTAATACACTAGCCATTCTGCTTTAGCACACTGAACATCTCATACTTGTCTCCCCATTGCCTTTGAGAGGGGGCAGTACCCGGTACTACAGAGGACTTGTTCAGTTGTCCGATGAGTGCTCCTTTCCTTTATCCACAGGGCTTTGATGGCCACTGTGTGCCGTGTGACCCTGCCTCCTCTGGCCAGGACTGGTAGAATATGGGTGAGTACCTTGCTCAAGCTGAGCAATCAGTCTTTTTCTCAGGAACCCAAAATTGGGATGGATAAAAAAACTGAAGTAGACACACAGAAACAATCTTGACAATGCTCCAGGCCCTAGACCCAGTGCATTTCTGAGGTCAGCTGCGTTCCACTCAGGTTCCATGAGGCACTGTCACTGAACTGAACTGGGTTCCTTCGAGTGGGCAACGAAAAACCAAACACTGAAGCACTACGTTTTTGCAACAAGAAAGGTTTGTTGTCAGGTGGCCAAAACAAGGAGACAGGAGTCAGATTCAAATCTGTCATTCCAAGCTTGAGAATAGGGCCAGGTTTTATAGTCAGAGGGTAATGAGGCATGATCTGATTGGACCTTTGAATAGGGTGATGCCCGGAGACACGCTCTGACTGGATCCTGCCATGGGGTGACGACACCAGGGCTCAATCTGATTGGATCCTGGATCCTGCCATGTGTTGTCCGTTTCTTAATTCAGTTCCCCACTCCTTGGAGCGAGCACTTAGGTTCCAACTAGGGTTGCACACTTGGTTCATCTGGACATGCTCAGGTTACATCACCTGCAACCTGGGGGTCCGTGGCAACTGAAAAACAACTCACAACTTTGTTACATGAAAGTTGAACCAGATTGGTCTGATATGGTTAATAATAACACTGTATCCTCAGGTAAATTCCCTATGTTTGCTTAAGTTGGCTAGATTTGGTTTCTGTTACTTGCAATGAATAAGCTCTAATTTATAATACAAGTCTTAATTATAGGAAAAAATATCGTGTAAATTCTATCTACATTTTCCTCCAATCTGGCGCACTGCATTGGCTTGCAAGGGCTGCTCTAACATACCACAGACTGGGTGATTTAACAGGAATTGATTTTCCTCACAATTCTGGAGACTAAGAAGTCCAAGATCAACATGTTGGTAGCTTTGGTCTCTTCTAAAGCCTCTCTCCTTGGCTTACAGATGGTGCCTTCTTCCTGGGTCTCATTTGCGTGTTGCTTCATCTGTGTTGTCTGTGCTTTAATCTCCTCTTCCTGTAAGGACAAGAGCCATTGGATTAGAGCCCACACATACTATCTCCTATTACCATAATTACCTTTGTAAAGGCCCTTTCTCGAAATACAGTCACATTCTGAAGTCCCGGGGTTTAGGACTTCAACATGTGAGTGTTGGGGGTCAGGGCACGATTCAGCCCATGACAACCATTCTTCACCCTAAGCACTTAGAAACCGAACTGGCCAGGGCTGCCATTTAATTTAATAATAACCAGGAAAGGCCGAAACTCAGAAATCTGTAGGGAACGTTAGTTGGGCAGAAATCTAGACTTGAAACTGTGGAGACAGAGCCCCCTGGCTCAGCTGTTGAAACATCAGGAATTTACTATTTCACCATGTGGGCTTCAGTTGCCTCATATAATTCTGATAAATGGAGAATCTGATCTTAAAGTGTTTTATAAATGAACAAAAGGTAACCACTAAATTGAAACAGTTTAAAAAAATACATATACCAACATAAGCTGCTAGCTTTTTATTCTTTTTACCCATGTGCCATTTTCACTAGCCCATTCTGAATGTAAAACCCTAAGAGGCATTAGAGAAAAATGTATAGATACAGAGTACATAAAAATTGCAAGTTGTGGTGAGATTTTGTTTAATGACAATTTTTAAATCCCAAATCTGCATTGTAACCGTTACAAATAGTCAACAATACAGGGATATAATATTGATTTTCATGATACTAACTCATTGAGGATGTCAAATTGGAAACGGATGTGAATGTAAATGTTGTATTGGTGATGAATTTGAATGTTGGCTGCTCAATTTCTGGTGAAAAGACATACATTTACCATCTGGTAAGAATGATTGATAACTTGCATATATACGCTGCTTTTCCCAAATGTTAAATAGCAGCAACACTATGTAATTTTGCTAATCCTTTCCCAGGAGTAGAAGGATTTTGCAAAATGACAGAACTGCAAAGCAAGCATTGAGGAGCAGCAGCAGAGAGAACAGCAAAACGGGCAGAAGAAAGCCCTGTGAAGGAGCAGAAACAGAGCAGCCCGACGACTGGGGTTAAACACACAGTTTAGACAGTTCTCAGGCAACCCGAAGCTCATTGCATCTAAGCTTAACCTCAGGAAGAGCTGGTGCCTTCCTGGGATTTTGCTCTGTCCTCCTCAGCACCTAGTGAAATCAGTGATAAGAGTGGCTGCTCCATTTCAGTTCAGAAAATCTAATAAAGAGTGTTCATCTGTTTGAGGAGCAGAGAAGGAAGTAAATCCCTGGAGTGGGGTGAGGGTGAGGTCTTGTTTGGAAGCAAGCACGTGGCAAAAATCCATGGTTTTAATGTAGTGCACATTATGCTGTCACCTTCCCTCTTCAACGCCAGTAAAGTTAAATCTCTGCAATTCAGGTGAATATAGTAGGAGACCCCAAACAAATTCCAAAACCCCATCAGTGGCATGGCAAGGTAACCTGGAAGAGAGTGTCTATCTTCTCAGCCACTGCAGGCAACAAAGAGAGGCACTCTCTCCATTTGGAAACACCTGCCAGAAGAAATTACCTGGGCAGTTTCTTGTGAGCTGGAATAAGTTGAGTTCTTAGTGTTCAGGTACAACAAACTGTGGTTCTGTATTGGTGCTTCCTGCCTATCTGTTAGGAAGAGGAAACAGGCACCGTTATAGGTGCTCCTCAAACGAAATCTCATTCACTACTGACTACTCATCGTCACTCTGGAAGCCTCACTCTGGGGGTAGATGAGAAAATGAAACCCTGCTTAAGTAGCTTGCTCAAGGTCATGCAGCTCTTTTCACTAAATATTTGTCGAGCAGCACCTTCCTGCTAATCATGTGCTACCTGCCAAGAGCAAAGGTGAGAAGATCCGTCCCTGCCCTGAGTCACAACTAGTCAACATCAGGAACTGAGTCCACAGCTGGCTGGCCTGGAGCACTCTTCCCTCTTGTAGGCCTTGGGTAGCCTTCCCTTTCCCAAATCACAGACAAAGCAGTGGTGCTAATAGTCAGAGTGTCTGAGGACCCACCTTGGGTCAGGCTCTTGCAAAAGGACTCCACAGGTGTTCTTTCTAATCCTTTTGATGAGCTTAGGAGGAAGTATGTGAACTTTACAGATGAAAAAGCAGACTTGGAGAAGTTAAACCACTTGCCAGAGGCCATTCAATTATTTGACAAACTAAGGTCTGGAGCCTGGGTTATGTCTGACCCCAAAGTCCACGTTCTGGACCATTGTCCCAGGCAATAACCACAGACCACTATCTCCTTACTCCACCTTTGGCGTGGGCACCGTGGGTGCAACTAGAGATGCAGATCTCAGCCCCAGCACTCTTCACATCCACCAGATGGGAAAACTAGCCTATTTCATCTGTGGACTCTGTATCAGATCTGCTGAAATTGGTACTTGCTCTGCTACGTGATTAGAGGAGCCCAGAAGCAGAGATAGGAAGGTTTTTCAGTGATGGCATCTCCTTGGCATGTGCCCCCATTTCTTCGGCTTCCGTTTACATTGGATTTTGGACGAGCCGGCAGTGAAGCCCCTCTAGCCTCTCGCCAGCACCCTCTTGCTGTTTGCGGTCTTCCCTCACGGACTTTTAAAAAGCTACATATTTTACAGATTAAGATGTAAATAGAGAGTGTTTTAATATGTGCAAATAGAAACACACGCACAAGCGAATGCACAGAGTCACAGGGAACGTTCCAGGCACCGTGCTAACCACAAGGGGTGCAGTGATGAGGAAGAGTCCCTGCCCTCTACAGCCCAAGCAGTAACACATTTTTTTATTCTTTGTTATGAAAAATAAAACGTTCAAAATATTACATATGCCAAATTAGAGTTGAATGAGATTCTAAAGAAGCTTACATTATACTTTTTAAACTCCTTTCATTAAAATAATGAAATATTTTATCCTCAGAGTGTTCGTAAGAGACCAGCCAAGTGGGCACGTTTTGTCAGTGGAGGAGCAGAGGCTTGGGTGTGTGGCCCCTGTCAGGGGCCATCGTACTGGCGACAGCCGAAATGAAGCTCGCGTCTCTGGAATTGCAGTTTGATTCTCTTCACCCTGGTGCCTTCGCATCTTAGGGGAGTCTGGAAAAGAGCTTCCAGGGACACCGCGACCTGGCGTGGGCTTGCGCAGGGCTGCATCTTCCCTCCTTCGGCCCTAGCGTGGCGTGAAAGGAGTGGGGAGCGGGCACTTCTCTCTCGTTTCTGCTTCTGTTCGGTCATCGGTCCTCCGCTGTTTCGTCACATCTGCGCTGTCACCAGCGGTAACGAGGACGTGCCCCAGGAAACCACCCAGAGGCCTGTCTACATGTTACCTGGTTGCCTTGTTTAAAGCTAGGCTTTTATTTTCAAAAAACACATTCTAAAGAGGAAAAAATACCCTATCTTAAGGTGCCAGTGCCTTCATAAACTTTAAGAAATATACTTTTATTTTGTGCCTAGGGAAAACCGAAGCCAAGTAGGCTTGTACCCTGAGTGACTCCTCACAATTTATGTTCAGGTGGCCATGAGACAGGCCACATCGTGTCAGCTCACCAGCCGTGGGGTGCGGAGTCCCCTGGCTGTGTGGACACGGGGTTGAGGGCAGGGGTGGAAGTGGGGAGCCTGGTGAGAGGAGGGACGCAGTGGAACCAGAGCACCAGCTGAGCTGGGCGAGGGATAATGAGGCGTCGAGGACAAGTCCCATGTCTGGGGGACAGAAAGGCTGCTGTCTGAGGTGGGGCTGTCTGGGCGATCCCACAGGAGTCTTCTAAAGACCGTGTCCCCTTCTGGGCCTAAGAGCAGCGCTTCTTCCAAGGATATCTGAAAGTACATGGAAGAGAGAGGATTTGTGGTATGTGTCGGTGTGTGTGTCACACTTTGGAGGCCACTCTGTTCACCAATGTGATTTCCACTCCTGCCTCCCTGCAAGCCTGCATCCACGCGTTCAAAACTCAGAGTTCAGAACTCTCCAGTGGTTTCCCAATGCCTGGAAACTGAATCCACATTCTTCAGCAGGCCCGCCAGGCCCTCAGTGAGCCGCCCCTTGCCCCTCCCCAGCCCCCGGTCCTGGCCTCTGCCCCACCATGCACTGGGCTCCACTCCGAGGGCTCTGGCCTCGGGGCGTTTGCATTGCTGTTCCTTCTGTCTGGAGCTCTGGTTCCAGTCTTTCCTGGGGCTGGCTGCTCCTCCTCATGAGGTCGTCAGCTCCAATGTCAACTCCTCGGTGAGGCCAGCTCTGCCCACGTGTCTAAGGTGGCCACCCAGGTGCTCCCTACCGCAGCACCTTCCTGCAGGACCTGTTCATGTGCAGGTTTAGCGGAGCATGCCCCTCCTCCCCCACTGGCAGGTGACCTCCTTGAGGACATGACTGTGGTCTCTGCCCTATCCCTAGCTCCTCAGCACAGAGCCTGGCACATAGAACGAGCTCCACAAATACTGGTTGGTTAAAGGAATGAATGAATGAATGAATGATTCCAAAGAAGGGAGAGGGGCCTGGGAGGCAGGTGTCTCCTCACACGTCGGCAACGTTCTTCACATCCTCCTCGTGGGCAGCACCGGGGCCTGTCGGGATGAAGAGCCTCCGGCTCGTGCCAAACCCACCGCCTCAGCGTCAGCATTGACCCACACGCCCAGGCACTGCTGCGCGCGGTGGAGTTTACGAAACTTCCTGCAGCGCCCATTCGCAAACTTACCTGCGCGTTGGAATCACCTGGGGAGTTTTAAAAACCAATGATGCTGCTGGGGAATGTGGGTAATGGTGGTGGCTCTGTGCCTATGGGGACAGAGAGCACGTGAGGTATCTCTGTCCCTTCCTCTCGATTGTGCGTGGAGCCTAAAGCTACTCTAAAAAATAAAGTCTTCGAAACAGCAGCAACGCCACAGATGCCTGGGCCACTCCCGCGCCCGCCCTGCGACTGCCATGGAATCTGCTTTTGGTGCGGTGGCCTGGGCCACCCGGCTGATGACAGCCTGTGCCGAGGTGGAGAACCGGCCGGTGTCCCGCTTTCCTGCCTGCTCGGAAGCAGAGAGCAAAGCTGGGGGAATGTCAGGAGAGAGGCTGCTGAGAGCGTGGAGAGAATAAAGGGAAACGTGCGATGCCTCCTGTCCCCGGGACTCAGCCACAGCGGGTCACTGGTTCCCCTTTATTGATCATATGCGGGTCCTTTCTCTTGGTTCCTAAGGCGCCTCGGCCCTGTTTTCCTCCTCTTCAAGAGCTGTCAGCGTCTGGTGAGCCCCAGCCCGCTGCGTGCAGACGACACTGCAAGCTGTTTTCAGCACCCCGCCTGGGTGCAAGTGGAATCCAGAGAGAGTGGCTTGCGGGGTGGGGCAGCACTGCCAGGGGCAGGGCAGGGAGGCCGCAGGTGGACCGCGCCCGCCGCCCCTGCCCCCGCGACTCCCCCTCCACGCTGCAGTCCTGCCTCCCTCCCTGGCTCGCGTCCTTCAGACCTGGCTCTTAATCGGGGAAGGAGCCGTTCACCTAAGGGTTTCTCACACAGCTGCTCACTTTGCACAGCTGCCTGCAGTCCATGCGCCCAAGCCTGGCGACAGCCGCTGTGCCTACCTGTACTGTAAGCAGATCTCACAGCGTTTTAATTTTTTTTTTAAATTACTAACTGGATTAAAATAGACTGAGAAGAAAAGGTGACCAGAACCAGCCCTGGGTCTCTCCCCTACTGATTGCGCGGGATTCTTCCAGGGCCCTGCGGAGACCCCGCCCCGCCCAGCGAGGTCTCTTTCCAGAGGGACACGGGGAGACCCTTTGGAGAGCTCCGTGAAAGCCAGGGCCTCTCCCGCCAGAAAAGTGCTCCGAGAGCTTTAGATACATTTCAGGGCCTCATTGTCCCCGCCCACAAGTGTCACCCTCCACATGCTCTGAATTTTATCCAAAGATCTGGAAAGTGTCCACAAACCCCAAATGAAAAACCACTGCATTTTTTACATTTAAGAATCCAAACGCACAAACTCACAGCCTTCAGAAACCAGGCAGGGGAAAAACGGTAAGGGAATAACTGGGTCAGTGGGTGCTAAGGACTGGTGGGAACCACGGCTGACATGAAGCAGTTAAAATCATCTCAAAAATTAAATTCTTTTTTTTTTTTTTTGAGACAGAGTCTCACTCTCTTGCCTGGGCTAGAGTGCCGTGGCATCAGCCTAGCTCACAGCAACCTCAAACTCCTGGGCTCAAGCGATCCTCCTGCCTCAGCCTCCCGAGTAGCTGGGACTACAGGCATGCGCCACCATGCCCGGCTAATTTTTTCTATATATTTTTAGCTGTCCAATTAATTTCTTTCTATTTTTTGGTAGAGACGGGGTCTCACTCTTGCTCAGGCAGGTCTTGAACTCCTGAGCTCAAACGATCCACCTGCTTCGGCCTCCCAGAGTGCTAGGATTACAGGCGTGAGCCACCGCGCCCGGCCTCAAAAATTAAATTCTTACTGGATAGACCAAAGGAAACACATCGTCAGACTGGATTTAATTCTTGGGTAACCTGTGTATTGTTCAGAATTTCCTAGGTATTTATACCTCCCCCCTCCCCCAACTGACAATGGGATCTACCTACGGCCCAAGTGCAGTCGTTTCTGCAGGAGCAGGAGCCTCTTCTGCTCAGGCTTACTTGGTAAGAGTTCTCTCAATTTTCCTCTGTGCTGTTGCCAGTTCTTCCAGGTGTCTGCCCAGCTCAAAGGCTCGAGTTAAACAGCACTGCTTCTGCGAAGCAGCCACAGCCGCACTTACATCCCCTCCCCCTCAGTTCCTAACCACCATGTGCTGGGGAGCCCTCCAGAGGGCCACGTTCTGGGGCTACACTACGCTCTCTGCTCTCTGTGTCCTCTCCAACTCTGTTACCAACCCCCATTCCCCGAGCGTGGCTCTCAACCAGGAGACATTTTGCTTTCTAAAGGACGTTTGGCAATGTTTGGAGACGTTTCCAATGGTCACAATTTGGAGGGAGGGAATGCTGCTGGCATCTGGTGGGGAGAGGCCAGAGATGCTGCTAACCATCCTAGAGTGTACAGGACAGCCCCTCAACAAAGGGTTATCCGGCCCAAGTGTCCACAGTGCCAAGGTTGAGAAACTGTCCTCAGCTGGATAAAACCCTGGATAAAACCTTCGAGGGCAGGGCTGTGTCTTGGTTAATGCAATGCTCCCAGGACCTATGACCTAGGGTCTGGTATGCAGTAGGCACTCAACATGGGCATGTTAAAGGGGTTTAATGGTGGGGGGTAGGTCTAAAGAGAAAGACCCAATCTGAGCCCCAGATAGTGCACAGCTGCGTCAGGGAGGCGCCCACACTCACGACAGGCTCTCCTCCAGCAGACACCGCGACCGAGGCCTAGCAACTGTGGGTGAGTTTGCTCTGGCAGGGGCTTCACCGGTGTCAGGAACGGACATCACAACTGCGTGTCTGTTTTAGTTGGGCTCTTTAGATTGCAAGGACAGAAGCACAGCCAGGGCTCCCGGAGAGGTAGAAGATTCACTGCAAAGAGAAGCGTGGATAGAAATGCAGGCCTCGGGAAGAGCAGAGCATCCGTGGGAAGCCTGGACTGGGCCACCACTCTGGAACCTTCCATTAAGGAAATGTAGATACAGCCCTGTTGCTTCGCTCCACCCCTCGACCCCCACATTCATCCAGACTTTTCTGCTTCCCCTTCACCTGGGACCCTGCAGGACCAGTTCATCCATTAGCTGCAGTGCCTGCCCAGGACCCACGGTCCTTCTGAGGGGCCCTCAAAAATGTTTTAATTTTAATATCTGTTAAAATAAGAAGAAGAAAAGAAAACAATAGTAATAAATATAGAATAATGAATGTGGCCTGGATTGTGTTCACCTTTATACCGATGCAGTCATACAATCTAATTTTACTTTATTTTTATGGAGAAGGGGCCACGAGGGCACTGCCCGTCACACTCCCACCCTCTCTCCTCCCAGCTGCAATTCCCTTCACGGACCTGCGCTCCCGGTTCTTAGTGAAAACGCCACAGAGAACCCCCGGAGACATTTTGAGTACAAACGTGCGACTCCGACTTTGATGAATTTTCCTCAGGAAAGGGTTTTCCGGAATGGACTCCATTAAGTGAAGTTAATTCCTCGATCAATTTTCTATAGAGCTCAGTTAAACTATTTCCAATTTTCCCACTTTCTCATTTCCGATTGACCGAAACTATTTCCACTGGGACCAATTCTTTTTCACTTAAATTTTAGATCAGAAATCCGGTTCATAGATCAAAATATTACCAATATCTAATTGCACCGATGATCGCTTCTGCGATGGCAAGTTTTGTGGATTTTATTTTACCATGTCCATTTTCTAGGGTCAAATTTTGTTCTAAATTTTGTCAAGAACATTGGATTCTTTCCTAAGTTCTACTAGATAATGACCTATCTAATTTAGTGTCTTGGTTTTTCTATGCATTGGCTAAAAGACTTTAGAGTTGGTAACTGTTTCCTGGCTTAACCCACGAGAAAATTGTGACGTGTATTTATGAGACAGAGTGAGGGGGGTGCAGGAGGAGAGGCAGAGTAGAAGGGAGAGAAGTTTAGCAGCACCGTTCAGTCG
The DNA here is from genome assembly GCF_000956105.1 of Propithecus coquereli. Lineage (NCBI taxonomy): Eukaryota > Metazoa > Chordata > Mammalia > Primates > Indriidae > Propithecus > Propithecus coquereli. Next base: position 563,125 of record NW_012155507.1, on the reverse strand, counting down.
CCGGATGCACACCGCGGAGGTTAGAGCATCCTGGGGAAGGGGGGAGAAGAAAGCGGTAAGATCAAAATGTTGTTTTCTGTTGCACTCATCTTTGTGTACTGTGTCTGTGTCCTAGGTCACTCGACCGCCCTTGGGTCGACTGTGGGTAAGAAGTCCTGAGTTAGAAGACATGACTGCCTAGAGCTGCCGCTGGGGCCAGTGTTCCTTAGGAAGCAGGCAAGGCAAAGGAACCGGGTGTGCTGGGCGTGGGAAGAGCAGTCTCCACCTGTGCAGTCCTCTTTGTGCTGGAATCACTTCCCTCGATTTCGAAACAGCACTGTGAGGAGGATGGACAAAAAAATCAGGCTAGTAAAGAGGGTCCTCTTGTTCAAACCCAGCGATTTTCCCATTACGCCTCGCGGCCTCTCCAAAGCGGGGGAGCGAGGGTCCGCACACTCTCCAGCTGCAGAGGTCTCTGGCTGGCTCCTCGGGAGGGGCCCCCCTACCACGTATCCAAATATTTGACAGCTACTCACCAAGCTCACGAGCCCTTAAACTTCCTACCCTGACAAATATACCTTTATAGTAATAAAATTTAAAAATAGTTGTTTTTCATGTCACTGAGAACTGGTTTTTATACGACTGAAGGTTAGTAAAATATCAAAGATGACTGAATTTAATCACTGCTTTGTGTGTTCTGTCGATGGGCTAATGATGTTTAAGGGAATAGTAAAATAAAACACGTGTAAAGGAAACATTCATTTATTTCATAAAATGCATCTCCCTTTATTCAACAAAATGACTAATTATGTTGTGATAATAAAACATTTTTACAAAAACTGTTCTATTGGCAGAAATGCCAAATTAGATGATCTTGAGTCTTAGACATTTTTTTATTAAATCCAATTTTCTGAGACAACAGAAACTGAAATTATCAATATACTGTATTCCTTAAAGTAGTACTTAGATTCAGAAATGAGCCATAAATTTTACGTATCATGCTCAAATAGCATCATGGGCTCACATAGGATAACTTGTCATTATAGAAAACATTACACAATATCCTAATTTTTTCATATAAATTTCTACTGCGTATAGTTTTCAGCATCTCTTGAAGCACTATCTGCTTGGTGCTACTATTCCCTTCCCCTTGGAAGGGAATGCCCTGCCGTAAGACGTTTGCTGCTGGTCTGTGAGGAGACAGGGAGGTTGGGAAAGAGCGTGTCCCTGTGCATACTTTCGACGCAGCTTCTGTGTTTTCACAGCGAGATTCCTCTTTCGAGGAAGCAGTATGTTGACTTTCATTCCTTAATTAGCATTTACGATCCATGTAGCATTTCTTACATTCTTCCACATTTTTCAATACTAGGATATTATCAAAAAAACCAAAAATGCCAGTATTTTGATCATTTGTTCAAATCTTTCCTCAGTTGAGACTCTGCCTTGATCTGCCAAAAAAATAGTCTCTATAAACGGGACCGTTGGAATGAGAATCTTCTCCTTTATGGTCATATGAGCATTTTATTCCTTTTTTCTAATTTCCTTACGTTTTATTGGAATGTCACTTTTATTACATATTTCATGTGCAGGTTCTTTGAATTTGTTTTAAAAAACTATTTTCTCTAAACATTTAAAAATAGTTTTAATCCCTTAAAAAATGTAAGTCTGTTTTTTAAAAATGATGTTTTGCTAACGTTATTGATGACAAGCAACAGTTTATATCAAATAATTACGAATGGCACAAATTCTAAAAATAATTTCATTTTCTGTCAAAGACCATGATCTGCTCTTTATTTGAGGATCTTCCACTGTGTCACTGACTCTTCTAGTCATCTTGTATTTTGTCCAAATTACATCTGATTGCTCTCGGAGCATTCTGCTGGCATTCCCACCGAGTGTCTGTGAGTGGTTGTAAGGTCAAATTTGATATGTGTTTCATCAAGATGTCCTCTCTTGGGACAGATCCAGAAAGCATCATATTTAATCATCGAATTGTCCAAAGAACGCTGTTGCACTGACACAGTCGAAGCCACATCTAGTATGAATGACACGGCGCACAGATTGCCTCTGTATTTTTGGCCAAAATTCTGGCTCATACTCTTTTTTTTTGACAATCCTGTTAGTGGCATTAGCATAGATTTACCCTCAACACTCTTTAAAAATCAATGCCTATAATTGAAAGCTGTTTATTCAGTTTGTCACTTAAATCAAAACCGTTACTTTCTGTAAAGATGTAAAATCAGTGAAATATTCCCTAATTTTTACTTTGTTTTCTTTTTCTGTAGTTGAAAATTGGTACAATAAATGTTAGTCATTCAATGTGGTTTTTGTCCCTGATACAATCTGGTTGGTCTGAGTAATATTTACTTTAAAGAAATTTTATGTATGATTTCTTCTCACTTTTTACTCACCAAATTGATAATCTCATTATGAATTCTACATCCCAGATAACTACTTGTTTCATCTTTTAGAAAATTCACCTAAGCCGTGCACAGTGGCTTGCACCTGTAGCCCCAGCCTCTCAGGAGGCTGAGACGGCAGGCAGGAGGATCGCCTGCGCCCAGGACTTGGAGACCAGCGAGATCTTGTCTCAAAAAAACAAAAAACAAAAAACAACAAATCATCTTACATGTTCATGTTTGTCTATTTTAGCATCAAAATTTAAAGTCATTTCTACTAAATTTAGACTTTATTATTTTGTTTTCTGTATCTGTTATGCCATTAACGCTGCTTCTATCCCAAATAAAACATTGTTTGGCTGAATATAGGGCACATAATTTTATTCTTTTAAGAACATTCCATCAATGTCCCCTATCCTTGTTTATTGATCTTTACTGAAGACCGTCATGGTTTGCTGTTCATTCAGCCCGTTTTTCTGTTTCTCGTAATTATGTGTGTGTGTTGGGGTTACAAGCCAGATCTGTTCATCTTTGTTGTTGGCAGATTTTAAAATTTTAAGCAGACTGCCTCTTTAAAGATTTTTCTACTTTTTTTTCTTTTTTACTCTTTTGGGTTCCACTATCATAATTGCTCTTTCTAACACAATCTCTATTTGTATTTATTCTCAGTGAACCAAGGGATTAAAAAAATAATTAATTATACTAAGAATATAACATTTGAATATATTTTCATTATTGAAATATAAATGAAATCAATTGTAAAAATTAACTTTTTAAAAATGTATGTAAAGTAAAAGTAAAATTATTTTATTAAAATATTAAAACTTATCTAAAATATTTAAAATGATCTATTAAAGATAAAAGGCAAAATACAAATTATAAGTAAATCATGTCAAAACTTAAAATCAAAATTACTTAAATAAATCTGGAATTCTCCATTTAAGTTTTTGAAATTATAATTAAATCTCATTAAATATTTTATAAAAATAAAACCACTTGTGGTTCTAGCATTCAGTGTCCATCTAGTTAGCAATGTAAGGAATGGTATCACATCACCTCTATGAAACCTTTCCTGATTCCTGAACGCATTAGGTTTGCCAAATAATAACTGCTAACATTTATTAAGTGCTTATTATTGTGTTCTAACGGCTTAATAAAGTAGGAGGGATTATTCATTTTTTTTTTTTTTTTTGAGACAGAGTCTCACTCTGTCACCGGGGCTAGAGTGCCGTGGTGTCATCACAGCTCACTGCAACCTCAAACTCCTGGGCTCCAGCGATCCTCCTGCCTCAGCCTCCCGAGTACCTGGGACTACAGGTGTGAGCCACCACACCTGGCTGCTTTTTCTATTTTTAGTAGAGATGGGGTCTCACTCTTGCTGAGGCTGGTCTTGAACGGAATTATTCACTTTTTTAGGGTGGGAGAATAAACTAAAGGCTAGTGGAGATGTCCTCAGCTAGTGAAGGGACAGAACCAGGATTCGAACCAGATTTTTCTGACTTTAACACACACTGAGTGCTCGCCCTAGGAAAGGTCCACAGAGCAGGGTCCCTGAGTGTCTCTGGGCAGGCGGGCAGCCCCACGCCAGGGCTTTATGTCTTCACACCGATGCCGCAGCAGCTCCTTCTGGCTCCCTCAGGCTTCCAGGTCTGGGGTCCTGCGCCCCGAGCGGGAGTGCTCACGGCGGGGACCAGAGCGGGCGCGGGCGGCAGCCGCCGCAGAGCCGGGCCAAGTGCGCGGGCGCCACCTGCAGGCGGTGGGGCCCTTCTGCAATCCCCTCGTCTGCCAGGAGGACAGAGCCCAAAGACCCCTGGCGGTGGGCCCTGGGGATCCCGCCCGGAAGGGAGGACCCTCACCGCAATCGACATCATCTGCTCAATGCTCCCTTTTCACTTCTTCCCCTGGCTGAGGGAAAGTTCTTTCCAATGTCTAACCACGATCCCTCAGACTGCAAGGGAAGCCCTTTGCACCGCAGGGAAACAAGATGGGGCAAACCCTAGCGTGTGTGTGTGTGTGTGTGTGTGGTGTTTTAATTAATTAACTAGTTATTTGAGACACAGGGTCTCGTTCTGTCACCCAGGCTGGAGTGCAGTGATGCCATCAGAGCACCAGCCTCCCACTTCTGGGCTCAAGCGATCCTCCTGCCTCAGCCTCTGCAGTAGCTGGGATTACAGGCGCGTGCCACGCCTGGCTAATTTTTGAAAAAAAATGTTTTTCTCTTTAGAGACGTGGTCTTGCCTCCAAGCGTTTTTTGTTTTTTTTTTTTTTTTTGTAGCTGCTTTCCTGGGGTTTCCAGAGATACAGTTCCCTGGCAATGCATCAAGGAGTTCCGGTTCCATTCAAGAGAACCCAGTTCCTCCCCCTGCAACTCTAGCTCACACCCATTTCCTTGCCTCAGGAAAACTCAGTCTGTGTATGTAAGAGTGTGTGTGTGTGTGTGTGCACGCGTGCACATGCGTGTCTCCAGAAGCCTATTACCAATAACACCCCGTAGCCCTCACAAGGTCAGTGAGGGCTGGTGAGGTCAGGGTTGCTGTTCCCCTTTTTCAGATGAGGAGACCGAGGACCAGGGAGATGATGCGATGTGCTCCAGAAGGTCAAGGGCAGGCTGGAAGCAGAGTAGAGATCTCTAGATCCCAAGCCTGGGGCACCTCCCGCCAGACGCTGTCTCCCTTTGTGGGGAAGGAGTGTGGTGCCAACGCGTGTTCCTGTGTCACCTGAGTGTAAGCGGGGGTCTGTGTGAGTGCACGTCAGCCCCGGGGCGCACACTCACGTGCTTTCTACGAGTGCGTGAATGACTGGGACAGTTGGACATTGTGATATTATGATATATATCATGTATATATGATATATATTGGTTTTCATCCACAGTTCGTGGCCCGTAACTCGCACACCCCTTGTTATGGTCTTTTGTTACAATGTTGGGGCAGTTCAGGCCTCAGAAGCAGGCTTCAGCAAACAGAATCTCTCTCTGACCTTCTCCTCCCTCCTTTCACATGTTCCTTTCTCCCCAAGGCAGGAACCTTCCCTGCCTTTCTGCCTTGGAGCTGGCCATAAGGAAATTCTCTGACCTACCCTGCCTGATTGTGGGTCAGAAGACCCCCGTTTCAGAAGGGATCTTGCCCCATACCTTGGAGGAAAGACGGCTGCACAGAGGGGACAGGGAGAATCCGAACAGTCCTGCTGGGTTTCCCCACTCCCCATTCCCGTCCGTTAGTATCAGATCATACCCTTGTTGTCCGAGCACATTTCTACTCAGTTGTCAGTCCTGCCTAGCCGGTGACGTCTCCATGAAAGGCCCAAGAGGACCGGGTTCGGAGAGCTTCCAGACAGCTGCACGCGTGGAGGTTCTGGGGGTGTCGCGCCCAGGGAGGACTTAGAAGCTCCACACCCTTCCCCCATAGCTTGCCCTGTGCATCTCTCCACCTGTATCCTTTGGGACATCCTCTATAATAAACCGGCAAACATGTTTCCCTGAGCTCTGTGAGCCATGCTAGCAAATTAATCGAACCCAAGGTGGGGGCATGGGAACCCTGATTTATAGCCAGCCAGTCAGAAGCACAGGTCACACCTGGGGCTTGCAGTTGGCATCAGAAGTGGGGAGCAGTCTTAGGGACTGAGCTTTCAACCCGCGGGGTCTGAAGCCCTCCAGGTAGACAGTGTCGGAATGGAATTGAAGGACACCCAGCTGGTGTCGGCTGCAGAACTGATTCCTCGTTTACTGGTGGGAGAAGTCCCCACATTTGGTCACACGAGTCTTCTATGTTGATTGTTGTCATATGAGAGCAGAGGAAAAACACTTTCAGTTTGTGTTTTTTTCCACTCAAATATGTTTTCAAAACAAAATAGAGAGGACCTCATATACCCCACACCTTACACAAAAATTAACTCGAAATGGATCATAGTCCCAAATGTAAAACGTAAACCTATGAAACATCTAGAAGATATAGGAGAATATAATGATGACCTTGGGTTAGCCAAAGAGTTCTTAGATACCAAAAGCGCAATCTATAAAAGAAAAACATTGATAAATTAGACCTCATCATTATTAAAAACTTTTGCTCTGCAAGAGATACTGAAAATGAAAACACAAACCACAGACTGGGAGAAAATATTTACAAATCATATATTTGATAAAAGACATATGAAAGACTCGACAATAAGAAAACAAATAACCCAATTAAAAATGGGTAAAAGATCCACACGGATACTTCACCAAAGAAAAATACAAACGACAAATGAACACACGAAAAGATGCTGAGCATCATTAGTCTGGGGTATTGTAAGTTAAAACCACATGGAAACGACCTGCATACTCAAAAATAAGGGACTAGTGCAATAAATTATGGTGTATTTGTGCAAAAGTGCATTATCCATCCTGCAGAATTTATATTTTACATTTCAAAATAACATGAAAAACACTTGTGGAACAATGTATTAAGTAAAAGAAAGAGGTTTTAAAGACACAAATAATATTACCCCCAAATCCAATTTCCAATGAGGGAATGCTGTGTGTCTTTTACATACATTATCAGACAAACGCTGAAATGCATTGCAATACAAATAGGGCTCAGTTCTGGGTGTGACAATTGCAGGAATTTCAGTTTCCTTCTTTATACTTCTTAGACTTTCCCTAAATAACTTGCAATATATACATATTTCTTTTAAAAATTATTTAAGTTGAAAGGAAAAATGGATGCAAGTCTGAGCCCCTACACCCCCCTTATTCATTCAGCCGTTCATGTAGGAGATGCCACCCCAGAGCCCCCAACAACAGGAGTCCTGTGCCTGGGATCTCCCTCCAACAGCCTCATCCAGAGCCGCCTCTGGCTCCCAGCTCTGGGTGCTGCGAGTTCCCGTCCTTCGAGAACGCCCCCCTCCCCTGGCTGTCTCCTAGTTCACTGACACTCCTGCGGGGCCTCTCCTATGAGGGAGGTCCCTGGGGACCCCTTCCACCCCCTTTTCCTTCCCGATCCTCATTCTGTCCTGTGGGATTTCATTCACTTCTGCGGCATCAGCAAGGGCGCCCAAGACACCCACATCGCTGTGTCTGGCCTGAACGGCTCTCACGGGCTCCGAACCTTGCTCATTCACCCCTTCGTGCCACACGGGGTCACTGGCTGTCTACAGCCAGGCACGGCTCCAGGGCCTGGGGACCCAGCAGGGACTCTAACAGCAAAGGTCCTGCTTTCAGGGGCCTGACATTCTAACAGAGGAGTCAGGCAATAAATAAATGAGCACGTTAACTTCAGAGCACGTATTTTAACAAGATTTCCAAGGACAGTTAAATGCACATTAAAGTTCGAGACCCACTGCCGTACACCGGTGGTTCTGTGAGTGTGGTCCCCAACCAGGGGCTCAGCATCTCCTGGGGGCTTGTGAGAAGTGCAGCCTCTCAGCCCCAACCCAGACTGACCGAACCAGAAACCGTGGGCGTGGCCAGCACCCATCTTTAACAAGCGCTCCAGGGGATTCTGCCAGGTCCCATTAAGGGCTCCTCAAGGTTAGGGACCACATCTCCCTTATCTTGGTATTTGTATTAAATATTAGTTTCCTATTGTAGCTATCACAAATCACCACAAATTTAGTGGCTAAAAGCAATGCAGATGTATTTATTATCTTATAATTCCGGAGGTCAGAAGTCTGAATTCAGTTTTACTGGGCTAAAATTGAGGTGTTGGCAGGCCAGGGTTCCTTTTGAGGCTCTAAGGGACAGTTGTCTTGCCTTTCCCAGCTTCCAGGTGCTTCTCACATCCCTTGGCTTGTGGCTGCATCACTCTAACCTCTACTTCCATCGTCACATCTCTTTCTCTGACTCTGACACTCAGCCTTCTTCTTCCAGGGACGCTTGTGGTCACAGTGGCCCACCCTGATCACCCAGGGTGGTCTCCCCATCCTAAGGCCCTTAACTTAACCATACTTGCAAGTCCTTTGTGCCGTGCAAGGCAACGTAGTCACAGGATCTGGGGATCAGGACATGGACGTCCTTAGGGGCCACCGTTCAGCGTCCCACAGTATCCCCAGCACTCAGCGCAGTGCCTGGCACCGAGCAGATGCTCAGCCAGGATCTGTGGAAAGCATAAATGAGCAAATGAATGAAGGAAGACATCAGGCGCCACGCGAAGCCTGCCCTCCCCTCCCCGGCCCACCAGTGAGCATGTGAGCTGAACTAGAGATTTCAGACCCCACTGTGCTCCCCAGCACGTTTGTTCTTCAATTCAAGTGGGCAGGCAAGGGTCAAGATTGAGGCTCTGCCACCAGCACCGAGCCTGGCAGGCAGCACTAGCCAGGCTCTGGGCAGCCAGGCCGGCAATGCCAAGGTCGGCTGCGATGGGGATACTGCGGTGACAGCTGGTGAACTTGGTGTCTGCGGTCACCAAGAGAACACGGACATTGGGTTCAAGTCCTGACTCAGCCTTTTGCCAAGTGTGTGAGCTTGAGCAAGCTACTTGACCACCCCAAGCTGCTTTGATGGCGTCATCCTTGATATGGGATGATAGCAGCAGCCTCACCAGGTTGTCCTGAGAATTCGAGACACGACATGTGGTACCCAGCCCCGGCGTGGTGAAGGAGGGTGGAGATGCTACTGCTGATGAAGTGGGCTAAGTGGGGAGCTGGTGCCTGCACCTGGGCCGGCAGGCTAGGCTGGCTTGGACTCTGAGTTGCCTGGCGATCACCCCGCCCCGAGGCCCACTGGCCCTCAGCTCTCATGGGCCCGGCGTGAATTAGGCTTTAGGTTTTAGCCAGCGCTTCCTCTCTGTGTGATTCTTTGACTCTCTTAAGTCATTCACCACAAGATAACTGAGCTCGGAGAAGGGAATGGTCATTAGGGGGCCTCCCTGGGACCCCAGAGTGGGACAGAAACTTACCAGCTTCCCTGACCCTGTCGACTTCGGGGTCCCCATCTATAAGCAGGGATATGCAATCTGTCCCACCTGCGGCTTGGCTCGTGGTGGCAAGGACATGCCGGGGAAGTGAAGGGTGTGTGGCCTGGGAGGACGGAGGGAACAGAATGTGGGGCCAGTGGAAGGAGGCTCTGGCTGGAGACCTCTGCTGGGGGTTTCGATGTGAGCCTGATAAAGGATTGTTTGTCGTTAGACTCGGGAATATTATGATAAAGACATTAATGTTCTGTAATTAAGGATTCCAGCTTGGGGCTAAATTAAATATTTACACAGCCCTTGATTATCTTCTCTCTCTCACGGGCAACTCCCTCCCCATGCTAAAATATTTAGCAGGAATTTCAGAAGTATTCTCAAACCTGACCATGGTTCAGAGAGTTCCTTAACAGCCAGGAAGTCGGTGACCACTGCCGTTAGCGGATTCACAGCGGCCGCTCTCACGGGAGGCCGGGGCGATCCACATGGCTCAGCAGAAGGAAGACATCACGTGTGCGTCTTTAGACGGGAGCGACATAAACTGTACAGAGCCGGTATGAGACAGGCTGGACCCAAAGGGACTTTCTAGTAGCAGTGTCAGAAACCACCTCCAAAATATTAATAGTTGCACAAAATTTTTTAAAGAGGAAGAAACCCCAGCAGGGCAGGTGGCAACAAATACAAAATCAGCCTTTAGTCCACCAAGTGACAAGCAAGACATTTGCCCTTTTAGGATCTTACTGTTCCTAGAACAGCTAACAGATTTCTGGAGTTCCTTCTGGCTTATTGAATGAAATGGACTACAAGCTCTCCATATCCCCCAAAAGGAAAGTGGCCGACATGCCTGCTCCTAACACCACCTGGATATTCGCTGTGTTTGCCTCCGGGGTATGATCCTGTGACAGCCTCAAGATTGACTGGTTAACATGAATTGAAGTCTTATTTTGAACATTAGCTATAAGCTGTATGTGGCCTCAGAGCATACATGTTCCAGGAAAAATTGTATATATATTTAATTTTTGAAAATCTAAATGTACCCTCTGACTGCTAAGAGAAGCGGTACAGCCCAGCACTGGAGAGCACAAACTTTGGACCAGTCCTGATTTGAGTTTCAGCTGTCACAGCCTCAGTTTTCCAATCTATATAATGGGATGATGGTAGACACAGGTTTGGTGAGCATCACAAGGAGATGCTGAACCTATGAAGCCCTTGGCACCTAGCTTGTAGTAGAGCTTGGTAAGCATTGGCTGTTATTACTTTAAATCCTCTTGTCAAAGTAAAGCCTTCCCCTCCCCCTGAATGCTCTGTGTCTACACCCTGAGCAGACTCAGTATGTCACAGTGCTCATCGGCACTGTGGCCAGCCAGGCCAGGCCCAAGGGAGCGGCAAGGAGCACTTCCTACCTCTAAAGGTTCCCGAGCTGGGTGGGGACAGAGAACACAGCAAGCCTTCCTCCAGCCTTTCCTGAGAACACAACTTCAAAACGCCCACACCCAGACTGTCAGAAAGCCTCAGGCCAGGCCAGCCCCTCCTCCCTGGGGTCAGCACTCTGTCCCAGCCCTGGAAGTGTCTGTGCCCGTCTGGCCTGCTGCTGAGAAGGCTCAGGGTAGCCCCGGCACCTCGCCCCTCCCCCACCTCAGGGGAAGACCCAGAAACAGACGGGAGAAGGCCCTTGCCCTTGGCTGTGACCACCTGGGTTCAGATCTGGGTTCAGATCTGGGCACAAGCGCTCTGCCTTGTGCTAGCTGTGGCCCCTCAGCACCTCTCCTACCCCCTCGGAGTATCCCCATGTGACCCCAGGGAGGTTCTTAATTGTGGAATAAAATAATGCCCAGAAAATGTGAGGCCCAGAGCCTGAGCTACCTGTGAGCCCTCCACAGCTGTCTCGGGGTGGAGGTGTGGGGAAGGGAGTTAGCTACAGGTGGCCTTCCCCTGCCTGTGAAATAGCTCTGCTACCCTGGCTCCTTTCAAATGCAAATACCCGAGAAGGGCAGCCCACCTGGGGACCTGTGCTCATTTACACCTGTGCTTCAATAGGTGCGTTGGAGAGCCTTTTCTGAACACAGGATGAACTATTATTATTATATACTCATATTAAATATTTATTGTACAAATAGTATTACAACAATCCCCCAAATAAAAAAAGACAATTACCCACAACCCCCTAAACCTATTAAATGGGCATTTTGGTTTTCTTTTTTCTTTTTCCAATTCCCCTCCAGACCTTGTACGTGCACATATACAACTTTTTCATAACTCGGCTCCTGTCCAATGCAATTTTGCTCTCAACACCATATCATCAGTGTTTTTCCCTGTTGCAACAGAGTCTTCGCAATTAGCTTTTAAAAAGGGGTGTGCTGTTACTTACCAGTGCTCCCGAGCTGGACATTTAAGTTGCCAATTTCCTGCTATTAGATACAATGCTGAAGCTTTGTTCAAAGGGCTTTTTCCTTTTTTGAAGATGATTTCTTTAAGCTACCTTCTCCAGTGTGGGATTGCAGGGGAAAGGTGAGGGATATTTTTGTGGCTGGTAAAAGCGAGATCCTAGCACGGGTTTTGCCTGGGGCTCACAGACAGCTGGCACCTGTGGGCTGAGAGGGAGCTGGGGTCAGGGGAGGAGTCTCTGGGTTCGCTGGGGCAGTAGACACTTTGCCTGGGGCAATCCAGGAAGGCCTTTAGCCCTGAAGGAGAGGCAGCGGCTGCCGGCTGAGAGCAGACGCCAGAGTCTGCTGAGAGGAGCTGCCTAGTCCCATTCCCCCCCAGTGTGGACTCTGCCTCTGTGGTGAGCTGAGAGCTTTACAATAAGGGGTTAATAAATGAACTAAGCAGAAAACCAGGGGCTAGCTAAATTATAGCTACATAGTTGAAGTGATACACTGAAAGAATAGTCTTTTGTCTAATAACTGCCATCTGCTTCTGTAACCCTGCTTGCAGCTTGCTTTAAGGATTGTAATCTGCCTTCGGGCGCCAGAGATCTGTGAGGGCAACTATGCCCTATGACCTTGTATCTTACAACCCAGACTTCACTCCCCGCTTTTGTTCCCTGAACACCTGCACTGTGCCACGTAGCCTCCCTCAAAAATAGTATAAAACCCTCGTAGAAACTTGAGATGGTGCCATCCTCTCGTACTGCTTTTATGCGGGCGGAGGTGGTCGCTGGCCAGCTAATAAAGACTCTCAATTTGGCTTCATTGAATTCTCCTGTGGTCTGTTCGCGCCCTCCATACTACAACACCTCAACACCTGCAGCATCCAGCGGGGCAGGGCAAGGAGAACCCCAGAGAAGCAGCGAGCACCGTGGGACTGCAGCTGCTGCTGGGGAAATCCTCCACTGCCCGCCACCATTTGCTGGAGTGGTCAGAGAAGGCTTCACATGGCCCGCGGACTCATTTGCATGTACGTTGCTGTGTGCTGGGTCCAACCCAGAGCACCGCGGGTGCAAGATGATAAGGAAGCAGACGCGGCCTTAGCTGTCAAGGTGCCCCGAGAATCAAGCGGGCTGATCAGGTTGGACTACCTGGGGGTCTCCATCCTGGCTGCACATCAGAAGCCCCTGGGGAGCTTTAAAAAAGACCTAGGCCCCACCTCCAGAGGTTCAGATCGAATTGGCGTCTGAGGCTAACGTCTAGCCAGGATCGAGAACCACTGGACCAGATGTTATATTTTCTTGTCGGAGCATTTTCGGATGCCCTCTTAGGCTAATAGGAGAAAACAAGAGGTCACTGTGGGTAACCAGGGCACTTGCAAGGGGAGGGTAGGCTAAGCCCCCTTCATAACCACAGAGATTGTGCGAGGGGCCCTCCCCCAAGTCGCCACAAATAAACCCTCCGCCTGGACGAACAGCATGCTTCTGTGCTGTGGTAGCTTCCAGCCCAGCCCCCTAGCTCTTCCCTTGCAAGTAGGGGGCTGCCCAAGAGGAACTGCGGGCCTAGGAAGCTGGCACCTGGGAGAGAGGCAGCCCTGGACACCCTGAGTCTGCTGGTCCCTGTCACAGCAGCTCTGCTCCTCTCTGAGCATCTTACTCCTTAGGTCAAATGCCCCGAACACCCTGCGGGATGCTCTGGCTCTTGACGGACACTGGCCCCGAGGAGCCCACCTGGCACAGGGCAGGCCTGGGGCTTCCTTCAGGTGACTGAGATGACAGGCCCTTGTGGTCACTCCCTGGCCAAGGAGGGTCACTCTGCTCCCCTCTTGGCATCTCCCCTCCACACACGCTCTTCCAGGCCAGCCTTCCATGCTCCACTTCCTCAGTCCTGCTCTTGGGACAGGAGCCATGCCCGGGGAGGGACTGCCAGTCACAGCGGCCCCTTCCCCCGGGGGGGTCTGCCTGAGAGTGTGTGCTCTCCGCATGGAATGCAAAGCTGTGTGGCTCCCTGGCAAAGGGCCGTCGGGACCTGGGCATCAGACGAGGGGCCAGGGCACAGGGTGGAGCGAGCAGGGAGAACAGTTGCTTTCTGAGTCCAGCCTCTGGAAGGGGCATCTTCCACAAGGCCCCCGTGAGGGGAGGATGTTAGAGGAAGGGGAACCAAGGGTGCTACTGAAAAGCCATGGCCAGACTGTGAGGTGGAAGGAAAGGGAGTCAGAGGGAGGTGGGTCCCCCAACTCAACACCCCCGGCAAGGTCCCCATATGACTTCAGCCTCCTTTCTGCTGCATAGCACGGCCGGATGGGAGAAGACGCTGTAAGAGGCTCTCTCCCGGCAGCTGAGACAAGGTTAGAAAGTGAGGGGTGAATGAGAGGAGGAGACTGGCCTTGCTGTACCACCTTGTGCTACCAGTGGGTGCAAAATAATGCCCCCTAAAGATACGTCATGTCCTAACCTTCATTACCCATGACTGTGACCTTATTTGGAAAAAGGGTCTTTGCAGATGTAATTAATTTAAGGATCTTGAGATGAGATCATCCCCAGTCCCATGACTGGCGTCCTTATACCTAGAGGAGAGGACATAGAGACACACAGAGGCGGCCATGTGAAGGCTGGTGTGACACCGCCAGGAGCGAAGGGACGCCGGGAAACAGAAGCTGGAGGAGACGAGGGAGGATTCTCCCACAGATGCTGCCAGTGCCTCGATTTGGGACTTCTGGCCTCCAGGACCGCGGGAGAGCAAATGTGTGTTGTTTTAAGGCCCCACGTTTGTGGTCATGTGTTGCAGCCCAGGAAACTAGCACAGCCCTGACCACGTGTCTGGACACAGTGGCAGGAAGAGCGGCTCTGTGAGAAGTTCCCGTGTACCATGCACTCGCATTTAGTGGCCATTTCTTCCTCTGCAGGGTGGGACTCATACTCCCAGCCGTGAAGACATGATGGCCAGGAAGTGGCCTTGCCAGCAGGGCAGCTCCAACGGGGTGGGGTAGGTGGCTGTTCTAGATTTGGCGCTGTCGGGCACCCCCGGCGCCCCTCCCAGCCTCAGTTTTCTCATCTTCCCAGGGGGGCACGAAGCCCTGCCCTGCTGACTCCACTGCAGAGGAGATAAGAGGAGGAAGTGAACTTACGGATTAGGGTACGTACAGTTGGGTGCCAGAGGGCCGAGAAGGCATTCAAGGGACCTGACAAGGCATGTGAGAGTCTTGCCATTAAGCGAGGATGACCGTGTCTCTTTTGCACTGTTTCTGCTGTCAGACAGGCCTTTTGAACAAATAACAAAGGGGACAGGCCGCCTGGGCCCACCCAGGAGTTGCCGGTGAGCCCCTCAGTAGGCACATGGCTGGGGTGGCTGAAGGATATGTACAGAGAAAAACGACATCTGATAGGGTACACCCTGAACACACAGGCGAAGGAAGAGCTAGGAGATTGAGTCACGTGGATTGGGATGGAACTGTTCCCAAAAGGTTTATTCAGTTATGTTGAAAGGCGACAAAGGGAGACTGACATTTGTGCCTGGAGCTCTCCTCCCTTTCCCCACCCAGCGCCCCTCTTCCCCCGGGCCTCCTCTGACTGCTGCAGATACCTCCTGGACGTGGTCCGACCTCCCCTTGACGCAAAGAGATATGCAGTGCGCAATCCAACACGAGTCAGTTGCGCAAACGTTTATTGAGGCCATCGGGAAAAACAACACAACTCAAATATTAAATATGCTCAGCACTCTGCAGTTTACGAAGCACTTCCAAATGCATTCTGTGGTCACCACAATAACCCTGAAAGGAAAAAGGTTACTGTCCCCTACTCCACAGACAAAAAAACTGAGGGTCAGAGAAGAGCAACAGCTTGTTCAAGGCCATTTGACTACAGGTCGCCTGACTGCTGGTGCTCTTTCCATGTCACCTCACTACCTTCCTGACGTGTCACCTGCTATCTCGTGGGGTAATTTGGGCCTGTGTCTCTCCAGAAATGTCCTGTGCCTGCATCTCCCTAACTGGTGTGGGCTCAAAATCCTCCAGGGTCTACGGTTCTGTGCAGCTCCCTCCTTCCAGCCCCTGCCTGTGACTCCAGCCCCTGCCCCCGGCTATGCAAGCTTTCTACCTCTGCACCTCGGCTCAGCTTCTTTTCCCGGCCAGGGTGCTCCTCCCAGCCACTGGCATGGATCCCAGTCCTCCATGCTTTTTCAAGTCTCCTTGGCCTGCCCAGGAGGCCTAAACCCAGCACAGACTCCTGAAGTCCTAGGCCCAAGTTGCAGCTGTGTTCCTAATGTCCTGAGACTGTGTGCCCTTGGGCAGGTCACTTCCCCTCTGTGGGCCTCCATTTCCTCATTATGAAATGGGTGAGTTCAACCCAATACTTTAAATTCTTCTCTATGGGTCTCAGACCCTCCCTCTCCCCAGCCCCCCTTCCCTCTCCCCTGCTTTGATTCCCATGTGCTGACCATCCACAACACCCTCGCCTCGCTCACCTTCTCCAGAGCGTACGTGTTCAACCATTCAGCTAGACTTTAAACTCCCTAAGAGCCGAGGAGGCATCTTTGGCCACGACGCACTAATTGACTCATCAGCAATCCACTGGCCGCCTCCATTTACGCCCGGAGCCTCTCTGTCTTCCCTCTTTAGCTTTCCCGAGGTGTACACAAAGATGCCTGCAGGAGTCAGGAGTCAGAAGTCCGGGTGGGCACTGGGCATGTTTACCTTGGCTGGTGGTGGTTGGGTGCATGCCTTCTGCTGGGTGGGCAACGAGGCTTTGCCTCCCAGACAATACCTCACACCCTATTCTGCCTTCAAACCCATCACTGTCCCCGGTATCAGCAGGTGATGTCAGAAAGCATGAAACCCCTCGATTTCCCCCTTCAAAGGGCTTCATGACTGCAATCTTGAGTCCCCGTGACAGCCTTGCAAAGGCAAAGCAGGGGCTGTCAATCTCCATTTTGTAGATGGTGAGAGATTTGTGCAAGGCTGCGCTGAATCCAGCAGAGCTGAGACTGGGCTCCTCTCCCCCAACATCCAGTCGTTCTTGCCAAGCTCTGGTTTGCAGATGACTGCCTGCCCATTTGTATGGCCTCAGTCTCTCTCCCTTTAAGAACTTAGGTCTGAGAGGACAAGCTCACCCACCACACGCACACCCTTACAAGATGTACAGCCACATAAAAACCTAATTAAGCTAGGTACCCAATAGCACCATGCGGGATCCATAAAAAGAGACTTAGAGATAAGTGACTGCAACCCACTCACTGCAAACGGGAAACTTAGGCCCAGAAAGAGGCAGAGACTTGCCCAAGGCCGCCGAGTTAAATGGAGACTACAGCCCAGATCTCTGGACCTGCAAACCAGGCCAGGCAGGGAGCAGAGGAGCTGCAGAGCCCGGGGCTGAAGGGTGTGGCTAAGGAGACAACCGCCCACCTCCCAGCTTCTGTCTGGGAGTTTGGTCTAAGGGTGGATTTTCCAGAATGCCTTGGTAGGGTGGGGTGGGTGCAGGAAGTAGCTGCAACCTGTTCCTTTTGCACTCTGGGAGTAGCCGCCGAGTCTAGGTCCCTGGAGCCAAACGTTTCTTCTGTGTCTCTTCGTCTCTCATCGCTGTGTCCACCGGGTGGCGGAGGTTCCGGCCCAGCACCTTCCAGTCTGGGAGCTTGTGACCTGGGAGAGGAGCCCCAGAGGAAAACGTGAGGGCTGGCAAAGGGCCCACCGCCCTGGGCACTCCAGAGAGAGCAGGGTGGAACTGATGACAGGGCCTAGAGCAGCCGGGAGCCTCTCCCCCCAGGGAAGTGGGCACTGCGGGGTGGGGCTGCGGGTACCCAGCTTTTTTCCTCCCCTTCCCTGTGTTCCACGCCATGCACTTTTCTGGGGGGCAGGCTCTGTCTGCCCTCAAGGTGGCCCCTCGGGGGCTCCCAGCCGTCAGCCTCTGGGGGTGGGGGTGCGCGGAGTATGTGGGCCCTGGGAGCGTAGGGTGTGGGAGGCTGTGTGCGCGCCCCGAGCCTCCGTGGGCGCATGGCGTTAGCGGAGGAGTGGGGGCGAGTTTGGAGGTCTCCGAGTGCAGGGTCCGCCGCACGTGGGCGGCGCAGGCGGGGCTCCGGGAGGGCGCCCACAGGCCGCGGCTCCTCCCCCGGCCGCCCCGCCCCGCGCGGGAGGGGACAGGAGGGGACGGGCGGGGGCCGGCGTGGGTAGGCGCCGACGCGCCCGGCCAGGTGCAGCGCCCGCGAGTCCCGGGTCACTGCGGGAGGAGTGGCCCGTCTCCGGCCTGCCCGTGCCGCGTCCCCGCGCCCGGTCCACTGGACGCCCGGGACCCTCGGAACCCAGGTAACCGGGGGCGGGACGCGGGCTCCCCACCTCCGCGTCCACGCGCGCCCTCTGCCCGCGGCGGCTCCCGTGCCCCCTGGAGCCCGCGTGGCGGCTCGGAGGGCCGGTCTCGGAAAAGTTTGCGCCGGGCTGCCCTGCCCCGGCTCGCGGCGCAGCACTTTGGCCGCACGCGGGGCGTCCGTGCGAAGGTGGGGCGGCCGCCGCCCGTGCAGAAAGCTCCCCGCTGAAACCGGTGCTGTTTGCCTGCTCACACCTTCCCTCTCACCCTTCAGGGCGTTTGCACCCGCCGCCCCATCCCTTAAAATAATCCTTGGATAGAGACTGCACAGTGGGCAATGTCTTTCTATTTGTGTTTCCCGCCGTCTCGGGCCAGATACGCGATATGAGACTGGGATGAGCAAGATGGTGCGGGCGAGGGGGCCTCCTGCCCACGGGGGTCGGCCCGGGCCCTGCCGAAAGGGGGTGTCCAGCGTCCTCCCCACCAGCTGCAGCCACTTCCCAAGTCCCAGCCAGGACTGAGCCCCGGAGAGGGGGTGGGCGCTGCTGGGCAGGAACAGAGCTCAGGAGCCGGGTAACCCTCGTTGATGTAAGCAGAATGGGCTTCCTCCAGCTTAGGCTGGGAGAGGGTGACAACCGCCCCTTCCCATGCAGAGCCAGAGAGATGGGGAGGGGTCAGCGGATCAAAGAAGAACTAACAGGCTAACCAGGACACACTTCTGATCTCATCCAACCCCCACAACAAACCAGTGAGGGAGGAGGTGTTAGCCCATTGGCAAAGAAGAAAAAAAGGAGGCCCAAAGAGGTTTAGGTTTCTTCGCTGAAGAAAAGTGGTGGACTTTTTACCACTGAGTGGTGGACCTCAAACCATAGCCTTCCAGAACAGGATGGTTGCTTCTGCATTCTTGCTGCATCCCTGACTCAGCAGGGGTTTGTTTCTTCTCCCCTCCCTGTACCCACCCTCCAGCTTTTTCCTGTGAAAGGGGCACACAAGAGAGGGCACCTCCAAGCAGAAAGAAAATCCAGACAGGAAACTTCTCCAGGAGAGAGCCAGCTCCTTGCTGAGCTCCAAGAGCTGCAGGAGGGCAGGGACTGCTTTGTTCTCCCCTGTAGCCATAGCACCTGGCTTTTGGAAGGCGCTCTACTTTTGAGAATGGAATGAGTTAACCTCAATAGCAGAGCTGCTTTTCCACCTGGTGTACCCCTGCCCTTGGTGAGCAGAGGACACTCTGAAAAATTGGACCAGAAGAGCATCCAGGACCACCACCGAGATCCCTTGACATCCTTCCCCACTTGGGGCACCTGTTTTTTTTATTAAACCAGTGAGCACGTCCATAATCCTGAGTGCTTTCTCAGACAGACGATGAGCTTTTGTTTCACACTCGATCACTTCTTGTCCAGCCAAGGTGAGGCGGAGGGTGGTCACATGCCCAGCCTGGCCCTTCCCTGGGTTGGAAACAGAGGAACCTTTTCCCCTCTACACGGAATTCTTATCCATCCCTCCAAGAAATCTTATTTGAAAACTTTAATGTTTATTGTCTCCTCCCTCTCTTTACCACTCTATGGGGCAACCATGAATTGGGGGAAAAGAGCCTGCTTTTCTGGGCCTCAATTTCCTCATCTGTGAAATGGGGACAATGGAATCTGCATGGTTTTATGGGAGAGTGAGTGGTCCGAAGGGCTCTGCAAGCTGCAAAACAAGCTGTAAGAGATGATTGTTATCTCATGTGTATGTGACTTAGCCTGGCCTCCCCAGTTGGGGCTGTAAGTTCCTCCTGAGCAGTGCCCATGCATCAAGGTATCCCACAGAGAACACATCCCTCATTCTGAGCACACAGTAGGTTTGCAAGAAGTATTTATTGATCAAATATAATCTCTGTAGGAAGAAAAATTGATAATATTTGTGAGCAATGGAGAGTTTTAAATTCCTCTCCCTCCCTCCCCATATAAGGGGAGGCGATATCCTACCTTGTCAGGGAAGGTCAGAAGGAGGGAAAGGCAGGGCTGAGAGCCCCTGTAGGTGGAGGTGGTCAGTGTCTTGTTCATGTAAGGCCGGGGTGGAGTGGGGAAGGCAGAGGGAGGAATGTAGAAGACTTTCCATGGCAGTGCCCTGAAGATGCAGCCTACCCTGCTCTAGAAGGAGTCCTGCACCCAGGCAGGACTTTTGAGGCCCTGCCAGGAACCTTGTGACTCCCGGACTCCTCATCAGACCCAAGCCAGGACACCCAGAGCTGGTCAGATCTGTTCCCCAGAAGAGGCTGCTGAGAGTATCTGGGGCTCAAGCCCCTGTCGCAAACGTGCCACCCCTGCACACGCCCATGGCCCTGCCCAGTTTCCTACTGCAATTCTTGGCTCTTAACGCGGACTCTGCAGAGCAAGAGCTTTAGACAAAATTTCTCAGCTGGAATAAGCCTTAGAGGTCACATCCCTCCGCTCCTTCTCTGCTGTATTTTCCATAGCACTTATCCCCTTCTGACATCCTATATATTTCACTTTTTTAAATATTATTTATCATCTGCCCTTCCTTTTAGAATATCAGCTACTCAAAGGTATGGCTTTCTGTCTCTTTTGTTCCCCAGTCTATCCCCAGGGATCAGAGTGTAGTAGATGCACAGTTAATATGAGTTGAATAAATGAATGCATCCAATCCACTTTTTCTCCGTGTACAGATGGGGATACTGAGGCCCAGAGGCAAAGAGTGACTCTTGGAGGCAGAGCTAGAGCTTTTCCTGATTGGACTCAAATTAATTCAAAGCTGGGTCTGTCCCCTGCACCGGGTTGCCAGGGGTGCTTAAGAGCCCCCTTGACAAGAACCTTCAGGCCAGCTGCCTGCAGAGTTACCCAGAGGGGATTGAACAGATGGCCACCACCTGGGGTGATTGGAATGTTCCAGGAAGGAGTAATCCCCATCAGACCTCCAGCCTTGCAAGGAACCTTCAGGGCTGCTCTCCGAAGGCAACCAGTTCCTCTGTAAATGAGTCTTCTCCGGGGGAGAGTAGTGCCCTCTCCAGATAGCCTTTTAAAATTCCTCTGGGCATGGGAGGGTTGAGAAAGTCCAAGGCCAGGCTCCAAGCAGCCCTGGGGGCAGGGGTGGAGGTTTACATGGTCTTGGGCTAGGCATAGCAAACCAGTCTAGAAGTGCCGCCAGAGGCCCTGGGAAGGCCTGGGGCTCTGAGGCCTCCCCTGGGAATCGGGTAAGAGAGCCTGGAGGCCAGGACGGTCAGCACATCCCTTATAGCGGAAGCAGCTCTTGTACAGGCCCATATATTAGACCCATGGGCAACTTTGGGTTTTTTTCCCAAGCCCTGCTGTTGACCCCAAACATCTTTTCCCGTTGTCATTGTGGTTTGCCAAATTCGGAGTTGGAATGCACCTGAACCGTGAAGTTGGGGGAGGGACTCCAGAAGTTGGGCCTTGTAAGATACGTAGTTCTCCAGCATGTTGGAAAAATTAGGGAAGAAGGGGACAGGGCAGGTGCGGGAGCAGTGATAATGCTTTGCCTGAAGAAGTCAATTCTGTGTCTGAGGCGGTTGTGGGCCCTCCCCACTGCCTGTGCCATCCTTGTCCCCAGCCGCCCTCTGTGGGCTCCCATCTCCTGGAGAGGGTGAGGCCTTGACCTGAGACATGGCTTCATGCATTCCTGCTCCCTGGCCTTCTCTTTATCACCCCATTACTACGACTTTGCTGACTGTCGGCCATGGTGCGTGGAAAAGTACTCCTGTTGCAACGTGATGTGAGTCAGTTGTTCGTAATGGGACTGCACCGTCAGCTCTGATGCCCCAGGGTGTGTGACCCATGGTTGGGAACATGGTGGTGGCTTCTTGGGGAAAGGGTAAGGGTGACTCTAGACATTACTTTGAAATTATGCAGGATGGCAGTGACAAGCCAACAGGTGCCAGAGATTCAATCATTTTTGACATCTAGGAAAAAAGATAGTGTCCCCCAAAGCAGTAATCCAAGGTTTAATTCCCACCCACCTCCTGTTCTCGAAGCCAGGCTTTACCCTGTACAGTTGCCCTCTCTTCTGACCTTGACCTCAGGCAAGGGCCACCCCCAGCATGCTCTGGCCTTGAGGGGGGAGCTTTGCCTAAGCCTCAAGAAGGGTCATTTTGCCTGGATACACCATACCCCCTTCAACCATCATTTCTCTTTGATTATTCGGGAGCTTGTGGCGAAGGTGGTCAGGGTGACCTTGCTGGGATTCATTTGGGGCCTGCCAGAGACATGGCGCCCACCCATCCTAGCTTCTGGATCCCAGGGTCCCAAATTCAGCCACCCCACCAGCGTGACCCTGGCCTTGGAGATGGTCACTGCACTCCTGGGAGCTGGCGGGGAGCCCTGGATTGTGACACTGTCTGGCTCACAGTGTGACTTTGGCCCTGTGGCTTTCTGAGCCTCAGTTTCCTCTTCTGTCAAAGAGAGAGCTTGGACTAGATCCTGGTGTCTCAACCTCAGAACTGTTGACATTTTGGACGGATAATTCTTTGTTGGGGGAGGAGCTGGATGTGGGAAACTGTCCTGTGAGTTAGCAGCATCCTTGGCCTCTACCTGCTAGATACCATGGCATCAGCTCCCATTCCCTTCCTGACAGCCAAGACTGTCCCCAGGCATTGCCAAGTGTCCCTTCAGGGCAGCGCCATCTCTGCTTGAGACTGCCTGCGTTAAATGATCTCTGAAGACCCACCCAGTGATCTTCCTCAGGACCGAGAAGACAGTTTCCTCTTTCCAGCCCTGTTTTGTGAATGCGGACGGTGGAGTCAGTAGGTGGGGGGGGGGGGTCCAAGGACTTATGGGCGGAGGGGCCCACTGGACCTCATGCTGAGAACCAAGGCCAGTTCTCTTTGCCTTCCAGACCTTGGGTTACATAAGAAGGTGGGGGCTGGGGGGGGCCTGTGGTCCGGGCCCACATGCGAAGGTCAGTGGCCTCCCAGTGCTGGGCAGTGTGGTGACTAATCATCTATCTGTGCCCTAAGGACTCAGCTTCTCCCCCACTTTCCCTTCTCACGCTGCCCTGGGAGGGGACACAGGAAGTGAATCAGCCCACCCACTAGGCAGAGGAGGGAGAGAGGGCAGAGCTGGCGTTGTTAGATGCAAGGGCACGCCCACACTGACCTACCCTTGGTTTTATTCTGTTTATTCCTCCCAAGTTAGCTGTTTATTAACTTTGTCCACGGAAGCCCCCTTGTGACCGCCTTGCTTAATGGAAGGGCAGGTCTCCTGGGGACGGGGGAGTGGGAGGGGTTTGTTGATGAATCTTAGAAGTAAATCACTGTCCTGGGGACAACAGGTTGGTTTGGGGTACCATTAACCCAGAACTATTGGTTGGGTGATTTATTCTTAGAGTCTTCAAGGAGAAACTCTGCTCTAGACTAGGGGCCAGCTGGGAGGAAGAAGCAGGGAATGAGACATAGTCCCTGCCCGAAGAAACGCGTCCCGTCTGGGAGGGCAGCCGGCATGCCATCCGTCACTGCGGAGAGCTGAGAATGCCCGCGTGCACAGAGGGGTCTGGGCGGCGCCGCCCGGGACGTGCGGCGGGAAGCCAGCCTGGGGGGCACGCGCGAGTCTGGGGAGGAGGAGGCGGTAATGCACCGGCAGCTGCACGGGAGGAAGAGGTGGGTTTCTTGTTTCGTTTTTTGCTTTTTTGTTATTGTGGTAAAATACACAAAACAGAAAATTTCCAATTTTAACCATTTTTAAGTATACAATGTATTGTCCTTAAGTACATTCACATTGTTGTGCAGCCATCGCCACCATCCATCGCCACAGCTTTTCATCATGCCCCAGCCGAGACTCTGTGCCCAGCAAACACTAACTCCCCGTTCCCTTCTCCCAGCCCCTGGTAACCACCATTCTACCTTCTGCCTCTATGAATTGGGTGCCTCATGGACGTGGGATCTTCGCCTCTTTGTGATCGGTTTATTTCTCTTAGCACGGTGTCCTCAAGGTTCATCCACGTTGCAGCATGTGTCAGAACCATTGTGTGTGTATACTACGTTTTGTTTTCATTTGTTTGTCAGTGGATACTTGCGTTGCGTCACCCTTTGCTGCGAACGACGTGGCCGTGAACACGGCGTGCAGGTATCTGTTTGGGTCCCGGCGTTCACTTCCTCTCGGGGTATGCCATGCCCAGAAGTGGAATTGCTGGATCGCATGGTGATTCTGTGTTTCATTTTTTGAGGAACCTCCATACTATTGAGGAAGAGGTGTTTGAACTAGGTTTTCAGGATGACCGTGAGATCTTCGGGCATCTGAGAGAGAAGGGGACGGGAGGGAAGGAAAGAGCCTAAACTGGCATGAAGTAGGTGCCTCCGAGGTGTTTGTGCCTCGCGCAGAAGAAACCTCTGGCTGGAGATGCAGCCGTGGAGGGCGGAGTATGGAGGGTCTTGCCCGATTCATCCTTGGCCAGGCAAGGGAACTTGGCTTTGGCCTATGGACATGAGAAGCACTGAAGGAGTTTTAATCAGGAAGTGACACAGGCTGATGATCACCTGTGGGGGTGAGGCCCCAGGAGGGCTGAGAGGGAAGGAAGCTTGAGGCAGGAAGACCAAGTCAGAGAAAGCCGGGTCACCCGGAGGCTGTCACTGGGCTGGGTGCGGGGAGCATCTGAGGGATGATGCGCCGCACAGGAAGGCCCAGGCTTCCGGTTTGGCGGTGGAGTGAGCTCACAGGAGGAGCAGCCAGTTTGACAAGATGAGGAGGGGATAAACTCGGGCCGGGTGGCTTTAGGGGCCCATGGAACCCCGTGGGGGAGATGAACAGAGAGATGAAGGTTTGACCTGTGTGCGAGGCTGTGCAGAGCCAGGTGCAGCCGTCCGGGGCAAGAGGCCGGTCAAGGGCAAGGGAAAGGGCTGCCGTCGGATGACACGGAGGGCCCAGTGGAGTTGGAGGCCAGGACACAGGATGGCCTCCGCTTGGGGTGCCTTGGTCCCTGCCTTGGGGGCGTCATATCAAACATTTTCACTACCAGGCTCGAGGCTCTGTGCTCAGGGGGGGCACTGGGGGTGGAGATACAGAGATAAACATGCCCCAGTGACTTTAATTCATTTATTCATCCCATAAAGCTTGGAGAATGGAACTTGGCCAATACCTTGGCACACTTAAAGATTTAATCGTGACAGGTGGTATGCAGGAGAAACGGAGTGTGTTATGAAAGTGTGTCATGGGACATGACCTAGTCCAAGGCAGGGTTTCTCCACCTTGGCCCCGTTGACATTTTGGACCAGACAATTCTTTGTTGTGGGGGACTGTCCCGTGCACTGCAGGATGTCTGGCAGCATACCCAGCCTCTACACAACACATGCCAGTAGCCACACACACACTCACACACACACTCACCCTCCTCACTCGTGACAACCAGAAGTGTTTCCAGATACCGCCAAATGTTCCCTGGGAAGCAAAATTGTCCCCAGTGAGATCCACTGGTCTAGAAGTCAAGAAGTGCTTCTTCGAGGTAATGATGTTAGTCTAAATTCTAGAAGGTAGATAAGAACTAGTGAAGGTAAAGCAGGGGTGGAGAGTGGAGGAGAGTATTCAAGGCCCAGGTCACAGCATGTGCAAGGGCCCTGAGGTGGGAAGGAGCTGGTGTAGCTTCCTCCCTGAATGAATGGGGACGGCTCCGATTAGGCAGGCAATGGCGGAGGTGAGAGAGTGTGGACAGATTCTAGGGATATCCAGGAGGGAATACTGCTAGGTTTTGGTGACTAAAAGGGTTTGGGCATGAGAGTGGCAAGGAAACCCCCCAGGAGTGGAGGATGAAACTGACCGGAAGCTGGCGAGTTACATTTGGGCATGCTGGATTGGAGACGCCCGGGAGACATCGAGTGCGGTTCCCAGTTGAGAGGAGCGATCTCTCTGGAGATACACACGTGGGAGTTACATGCGTGCAGGTGGTGAGACAAGCCGTGGGGCCAGTGCGGTCGCCCAGGGAGAGAAATGCGGAGAGGAGGGCCCGGCAGGAAGCAGCAGGAGTGCCAACATTTAGAAATTGAGGGCAAGTGAGCAGAGAAACCTGGAGAGACGGCGCTGTGGAGCCCACGTGGGAGCGTGCACGGAGCAGGGCTTGGCTGCAGGGCGCAAGCCGGGGACAGGAGGATGAGAGGTGGCCGCTGGGTTTGGAAGTGCCGAAGGGAGGGATGGGTCGGAGGAACGGGGCTGCCCTGGGAAGAGAGACAGCTGGCAGGCAGTCCTTCCGAAAACGTGTCAGTGGAGGTGAGGAGAGGGCATGGAAGCCAGGAAGGGGAGTGGGTCAGAGAGGGTTTGTTTATGTATTTAATCTTACTTGTTTTGCCCCTCTTCCTTTTTTTTTAGAAAATAAATATAAATGGTTCAGAATTCAAAAATTAGGAAGATTGCAGAAGGAGCAGGATTTAGGTGAAAAAAAATTGTGGAGATTTCACTGTGAAGAGTTTTCATTCCCCCGCCTCCCCTGACCTCCCAGCTCCCCCCACCCTTGGAAGCCACTTGACCGGTTTCTCGCGTGTGTTAGTGAAGACATATAGATTCCTTACCCCCAGCGGTGGCACACTGGATGCACTCTCTGGCCCTGATTCTTCCTTTTCCCCCTTAGCTATCTGTCTTGAGCTTTTTCCATATCAGTACATGGAGAGCTCCGACTTCCTTGTTTATAACTATATAATGTTCCAGCGTATGGACATCATGTAGCTTATTTAAGTAATCTCCCTGTTTTTTGGACATGGAGGCTGTTTTGTGTCATTGGCCACCACAAACAATGTCTCACAGAATTACCTTGTACGTCCGGCATTTTGCAAATGCATGTGGCTGCGTGTGGGATAAAGCCCTAGAAGTGGAAGTGATGGTCCGAGAGTATGTGCCTCTGTGTTTTTTTTTTTTTTTTTTTTTGAGACAGAGTCTCGCTTTGTTGCCCTGGCTAGAGTGAGTGCCGTGGCGTCAGCCTAGCTCACAGCAACCTCAGACTCCGGGGCTCAAGCGATCCTTCTGCCTCAGCCTGCCGAGTAGCTGGGACTACAGGCATGCGCCACCATGCCCGGCTAATTTTTTCTATATATTTTTGGCTGTCCAATTAATTTCTTTGTATTTTTAGTAGAGACGGGGTCTCGCTCTTGCTCAGGCTGGTCTCAAACTCCTGAGCTCAAACAATCCGCCCGCCTCGGCCTCCCAGAGTGCTAGGATTACAGGCGTGAGCCACCGCACCCGGCCTACCTCTGTGTTTTGAAAGATATTAGCAACTCGCTCTCCGTGAAGCTTGTGAGAGTGTACGCTCCTACCAGCACGTGTGAGGTTGCTCATTTCCTGCACCCTCCAGCGGAGAGTGTTGTCAAACTCACTGATATTGCCAATCTGGAAGACAAAAAATACTCTCTCGATATAGCCTTAACTTGCATCTTTCCTACTATAAATAAAGTCGAACATGTTGTCATATATATAAGAGCCATTTGTATTTCCTTTTCTGTGAACTGTCTATTCATATGTTTTACCCATTTTCTATGAGGTCGTTGGTCTTTTGCTTATTGAATTGGAAGAAATCTTTATGTATTAGGGAAACTAGTCTTTTTCTATTAATAGAATATAAATTACAAGTTTTTCCCCCCCATTGATCAAAGATTTTTTTTCTTAGGAATTATGAATGCGGACAGAAGAGAGTCCCTAGAGAGAAGTAGGTCCCCGGGAGGGAGGTTCCTGGGGAGGTGCTGGGGTATGTTCCAGCACGGCACCAGGAGTTAGTTGTCTCTGGGCAGGAGGGGAAATGCCTCTGCTGTCACAACAGGCAGAAGGGAGGGAAGGGGGTGCCGTGTGCCAGGAGTTCGATGGCTACAGGTTGCGGGAGGGAAGGAGATAGTTGAGTTCATCTAGGGAAGGGGTTGTGTTAATGAGATATCAAAAAGTTAGAGGGGCAAGAGAGTTTACTGCGTAAGCAAGAGAGTGATTGAACTCATGAGCCCTGGAATCTGGGTTAGATGAGGGGAAGTGAGTGGACAGAGTATAAGGATCAGTAAATTGCAGGCCTGAGTGAGGCTCCGCAACTAGCCCGGCATGAGTGGTTAAATCAGCAAGCTCTTCAGGAAGACTTCCTGGAGGAGGTGGGCTGGGAGAGGAGGAGGTGCCTGGCAGCGGGAATGGCGAAAGCACATTGGGAGGCACAGGGGAGTGTGTGCGTGTGTCGGGGGCAGGACAACAGCCATCAGAACTGGGGCTGGAGGAACACGTACAATGAGGAGGTTAACCTGACGGCGTCGAGGGAAGGTGAGGTGACACGGCCAGAGATGTAGGTGGCCTGTGGGCGCTTTGGAAACATTTTCTACTCCCAAGAATAATTCGACTCTGTGCCAACTCCTGCTGGGAGCTCATGGTGGGCTGTAAAGCTGCTTACGATGAAGGACCCACATGATGTGTGTTCCAACCCTGCATTAGTCTTGCCGATACGGTCAACTCCCTGCCCTTCTGACCTTTTCGATACCTCATCAACAAAACCCTGTTCCTGGATGAACTCAACTATCTGCCTTCGGACCTTTGGCACGTGGCACCCTCTTCTCTCCCTTCTGCCTGTTGCAACAGCAGTGGTGTTCTCCCCCCACCCCCCGTCTGGAGTGAGCCTTGGCCATCTTGGTGCCTTCTTCCTCCCCCATAGAAACCCGCCTTCTCCCCCCCAGAGCCTCCCTCCCCCAGGATCAGGTGCCCATACCTGTCAACTGGTTCTGACCTTCCAGGGGCACTTGTTCAAGAAAAGAATCTTGAAGACCAAGAAGTCTTTACAACAGGAAGAACCAAGCAATAGTGGTAGAACGAAGTGTCGTATCAGTGCTGTATTGGAGCTGGCAGTCCTGGTCCACACTGCCTCTGTTTCCAGGGGGTGCGGATTTGCCTGTTCTCATAACGCTGGCCTAGGTCAGCGTTAGGTCCTGCCTGGGAGCTGTCAGCCAGCACATCCGCTGGAAGTTCACAAACACATGCACCCACCTGGCGATTCCTCATGCTACCTTGTGATTTCTTTTTTGTTGTTATCTAAAGAGTTATTGACCTTTTGAGAGTGGAATTTGTGGGGAAATAATCTCACGTCCTGCAAGTGTTTACCTAGTTCAGGGTTGGGGAACCTTTTCGTGTTGGAAGGCCGCATTAATTTAGCTGTAATCAAATAAGGCCACATTCAAGAAACTTCAATTATATATACATAAAAACTACATTATTTTGTAAAAATATAACTATTATGTACTTAATAATTTCAAAAAAATGAAAACTATTTGTTAATTTTAAAGTTAACCTTTTAATGACTTTGTTCTGTCTGCTTGTTGTTGGAAAGCATTTGAACATTTGGTTGCAACATGGAGGTCCGCAGTTCCAGTTGATCCTCTAGATGCATATCAGTCATTTGTGACCTTAAGGGTGTCTTGATTTGGGTTAGGTAAGAGAATGCACATTTACAGCAATAAGTGGTTGAAAAGCAAGAAAGCATTTTTCGGGCAGGTTGCTGAAGGCGTGGGTATTCTACTGCATTTTTCCATATTTTAGTTGGATCTTTCTTAGTCATCAGACAATGACTTTAAAATGTCATCTATTGAGAGCTCAATCAATTCCACCTGTAGTTCTTTAGGTGCCTTGGCGATATCCACTAGGTGAGGCTGAAATGCTAATTTCAGTGTGATGTCATGATTCTCAAAGTCAGTGAACCTTTCATTATATTCTCCAATTAATAGGTCCATATATAACAGCTGTGTATTCTTCAAATGATTGGAATATATCATCCTGCTCATCAATGACCTTTGCTAAGTGGGGAAAATGTTCATCTAAAATTTCCTTTTGAAGAAGTATTTTGAAAAAAGATAGCTTTTTTCGAAATGCTTGGATTTTTTTTCTGCCACATATGCAGTGGTCCCCAACCTTTTTGGTACCAGGGATGGTTTTCATGGAAGACATGAAACTCTTCGGATAGTTTTGGAATGATTCAAGCACATGACATTTATTGTGCACTTTATTTCTATTATTATTACATCACCATAGGTTGGGGACCCTTGAATACAGACTCAGTTTTATCTTGCAAAGAAATATTCACGTTGTTTTGATTTGACATGATAACACACAGAAATGCTGCATTCCTGTAGAAATATTCTTTCAATAATTTATATTGCTGATTCTGTTCTTCATAAAATTTAACTATCTGTTCTCAGAGAGATAAAATTTTGGCTAACACCTGTCCCTGCCATAGCCAATGCACTTCAGCATGATATGGCAAATCCACACTGAATACCTCA
Organism: Propithecus coquereli; assembly: GCF_000956105.1. Lineage (NCBI taxonomy): Eukaryota > Metazoa > Chordata > Mammalia > Primates > Indriidae > Propithecus > Propithecus coquereli. The sequence continues at coordinate 532,990 of NW_012155507.1, read as the reverse complement.
TTGTTCAACTTTAGCATGTTACGTAACTGACAATGCTGTGTCGCATTTGCAGGAACATAGTTAACAATGCTTATAAGTTATTGCAAAGTGTCACTTAAAATAGTAGCTTTGACGCAGATATTTTGCTGATGCAAGTTACAATGAAAAGAAATGAGAGCATTTGGATCTGTTTATACTTTTCTGTGCAATAAACCCTTCACGTTTTCCTGTCATGGAAGGTGCACCACCTGTACGTACACTCAATTTACCAAATTCAATGTAACTTCACGACATTTATCTTGAAAGTTGTTGAAGATATCTATTCCCCATGTTCTGTTTGCAAGAGTGCCCAAATTGTGTAACTCTTTGTGGCAAAGAAAATCTTCTGTTATGACCCAAATGAAGTATAAAACCTACGCCGAGTCAGTAGTACCAGTAGATTCATCCAAAGTGATTGAATAATATATATTTTCCTTTTGAAGCATTGCGTGAAGTTGTTCTGTTAAATCGAAGGCTAATTCATGCTGCCAATCAGTTATGGTTCTCCTTGAAAGAGGCAGTTGTTTGTACTTTGAAACATTGTTGGGGTCTAAGCATCCTACAACTTTAACAATGCACTCTTTCACAATCTCTACATCACCAAATGGCTTCCCTTTTTCCCAAGTGTATAAGCTATTTTATAAGTTGCTTCAGTGGCATTATTTCCAGGTCTTATTGCTGCTAGGAAGAATTGCCTTTGCTTTTCCTTTTCATGTTTTAATTTCTGCAATACAACTTTTCATGCCTCTCACTCTAATTTAAAATACTCGTGATCCTTATGAGTGTTACAATGCTGATGAGCATTGAATTTCCTTAATGTTGATATTGCAGTATCACAAAGCAAGCAAATCATCTCATCTTTAGCAGAAACAAGATAATATTGTAATTCCCAATCCTCATTAAAAAATCTGTTTTCTTCCTTCAGCATTCTCTTGGTCTTCTTTGACATGATGGGCTGTTAAGCAGACAGAATTAAAAAATACTGTCGAGCTGTGCAGCTATTCACAAATTCCACTTTAGACAGAAACACAGTGCGCTGTTGTCAAAAGCTGATAACAGACTGGTGTACTCGACCCCGGTAAACTCTCACCAACCAGCATCATGCGATAGTGGCGCCAGTCAGGCGGGGGAAGTTAGAACTAAATCATGAGTGTGGCAGCCATCAATTTAGCCCCTATGGCTTACTAATGTTTTAATTGTGCAAATCAATCTGGGAGGATTATTTTGTGGAAAGTTATTTGATTCTTTGGTGTTCAAAATACATTCATTTTAAAAATAAAATAAAAATATAAAAGATGAACAACAATGTATTAATAAAAATAAAAGGATTTTTTTTTTTTTTGAGACAGAGTCTCACTTTCTTGCCCGAGCTAGAGTGAGTGCCGTGGCGTTAGCCTAGCTCACAGCAACCTCAGACTCCTGGGCTCAAGCGATCCTACTGCCTCAGCCTCCCAAGTAGCTGGGACTACAGGCATGCGCCACCGTGCCCAGCTAATTTTTTTTCTATATATTTTTAGCTGTCCAATTCATTTCTTTCTATTTTTAGTAGAGACAGGGTGCTGGTCTTGAACTCCTGAGCTCAAACAATCCGCCCGCCTCGGCCTCCCAGAGTGCTAGGATTACAGGTGTGAGCCACCGCGCCTGGCCCTTAAATAAAAGGATTTGTTCTATAAAATATGGATTCAGTCAAAAGGCCACACTTAAGGACCTAGAAGGCCGCATGTGGCCTTGTGCCCGCAGGTTCCCCCACCCGACCTAGTTCTTATGAATGCTGAACTGGGCCAGGCGCCATGGATCCTAAGCATTGGTTGCATTTGTTTTACCTCCTCAGTAAAGACACCATATAATGACTCCCTGAAACACTCTTGTAATCCCGGTTGCCAGTGCAGAGAATAAAGGGGACCCAGCTGGGCTGCGGTTGGCAGAGACGACTTCTTGAAAGAGGAAGAGCAGACAGTGCATCTGGAAAAGGTAGCTAAGGGGAAGGAAGAGAAAAGGAAGTCCAACGAGGAGGGCCCCTGTTTCTGGCATCCTGTGGGGCCAGGCGTCCCCAGGGGAGGATAAGCATCAGATCTTCAGCATGGCCAGAGGATGGAGGTTGGTCACCCTGGGGTGACAGGTGAGCCGGCTAAGGAGCGGAGGGACTGGAAGCAGTGGAGTTCCTGCCGACAGTGGGGGCGTGGGGCTGGAATGTTGCGGGGTCTTGAGCTTGACGGACAGGGGTGAACCCGGGGCCTTGCACTTCTGCAAGGGACCATGATTCCCCACGTAGCTGTCCCCATGGCAGGAAGCAACTCTTCCCAGGTTAGGGCACACGAATGCCTCCTGCCCGGAATGCTTTCTTGGTGAAGGGTGGTGGTGATGCAGAGCTTGGAGCCGAGGGGAAGGCCCCCGTTTCTGAACTATGGGATGTCAGTCGTTCATTTCTTGGATGTATTTGGTACACATCCTCTCTAGAACCTGACTAATCATTTTTTTAATTGTAAGTGGAAAATAAAAAGGAAATGGTGTGAAGGAGGGTGAGACATTTGGCTTACCCGTGGGCTCCAGCAAACAGGAAGGGACGGTGGCTCTGCTGCCCTCTCCCCTGCTCCCTCCCAGTCTGGTTTAGTCTTCGTCTTGGTCTCAGCCGCAGTCCCAGATGCCCAGCTGCTGGAATGTTGCTTCTAGGTGTCGCTCAACAAGACTGGGGCCTCCTGGCCTTGCCTTTGACCAGCTCGGGGTGTGACCCTGGGCCCTGGATTCCCACCTGGCTCCTCTTCTGGAAGCATCGCATCTGCCTTGTGAGTGTCTGGACCATTATATCCTTCTAAACATAAAGTCTTGGCTTCACATCCTCAGGATTTCTTTAGGAGGCTGAGGAGAGCAGGGGAGGAGTCTGAGGAGGTGAATTCCAAGGGTTAAGCACCTGCGCCTGCCCTGCCAGCTGGCTGGCTGGCTGGGGGAGGGGAGGGAGCCGGCCTGGTGTGCTGGGAACACCCCCCATTGTCCACAGGCCTCAGATTTGACTTTCAAAGGGAAACACCTCTCCTGATAAGATGGGTCCGGCTCTGTTAAAGACGCTTTGTTTCAGTGTCCTGCTGTCAGGAGGGCGAGGCTGAGCCAGGCCTCTGGGGCAGATGATTCCGGCAGTGGGTGAGCCGGAGGGTGGCATGCAAGGGGCTGTGCCCACGGTGCCTTCAGCAGGGCCCACCCAGCCTGCTGGTGCTGGGCACTCTGTTTAATTTGATCTTAGGGACCCCTCTGGAGGAGCGGAGCAGGCATTGTCATCTCCACTTTCCACGCTGCGATGAGGAAACTGACGGTTGTGTAGCTTGTGCGCAGTCCCCTGGGCTTCCCAGGGACAGCTGGAGTCAGACTCGAATCCGGTCTCAGGACTCCGTGTCCAGCGCTGTTTTCCCCACAAACTGTCTAGGACCGGACTTAACACAACTGAGTTCTCTCCTCTCTGTACCTCCCTTCCTGCTCGGATTTGTCCCCTGTCGTCCCAGCTGCTGCCAGTTATTGGGGAAATGAATTTACTTTGTCCAGGTAGGAAGATCTGGGTCTTTGTGTGAATAGTGAGAGAAAAAAAAGTTTGCCCTAAATAATTTCAGCTACTTCCCACAACACCTTTCCTCTCCTCAAAGTATCAACACCGTTCCTCAGGCCTTTGCATTAAGACCCAAAGAAATGAATCTCTAATGGTGAAATCTCCAGTCTCGGCATAGGGAGTGGACCTTGACTTACGCTGCAGAGGTGACTCTGCAGACCACTTTTCCACCTCCTTACAGAGATGCCAGCCCAGCCTGACATTCCTGTGCTGAGAAAGGCGAGGATCTCCAAGCATGTTTTCACCTTGACCTGCACCTCCCACTCACGTGCCCACTGCACTCCGTGGGACACTGTGGGGCCGTGTTTGGGACACGTATCTTAACCATGAAAATGATTTTTCTTGTCGCTCCCCATATAGAGGCCCTGCTTTTCCTCCCTGGGCAAAACGAATCATTTTCCACAATAAGCAGCAGCAGTTGGGGCTTCGGGGACAGGAAGGGACAACCTGGGTTTACGGACAGCTGCAGTAAGAATCCCGCCGTCACCTGCTTGCCAGTTCCACGCTGCGTTCTCCGGTAGGCCCCTTGGGTTCTGGGCCGACTTCGGGTTGGGAGCCTAAGGCCAACCTGGAACCTCAGAGGAGGCCCTGGGCAGCCGAGGCCCAGGGAAGGTGGGGTTACTATTTACACCTTCCTGGGCTCCGGCTGCGTGTTCTTGGGGGCTGGTTTAGAGGGCTTGTTATTCCCATTCTTCACGAGTTTTTGAATAATGCATTTTGCCTCAGCCCTTTAAAAAATGCCTGTGCTTAATAATGCCAGAATAATGTCCTTGTGTCACGTTTCAGCCCCTGGGGCTCTTAATCGATTGCTGCATTCAAATATTGGGAAATGTGTTACTTATGACATTGGGTTAGCAGGAAAACTAACATCCTAGCGAGGAAGAAGGAGAATAAATTTTGCAGTCTGTCCTGTAGCCTAGGACAGGCTGGAGCGGGCACATCCTCGCTCCTAACATAGCGGCAGCTGCTCTCTGTCGAACACCTGCTGGGCACCAAGCGCTTATGAGGGTGCTTACTGACGCCCAAGTCACACCACAGAGGCAGTAACGACGGGGATTATGAAAGTGCCCACCCAGAGGGATGTTGTGAAAATGAAATAGGACATAGGATGCCCATAAGGGGCTTGGGATAGACTAAGTGCTCCATGACTGGGAGTTCAAATCAACAGCGTACCTCCATGGCACAGGGGAGGAAAGTGAGACCCACTGAGGCTTCAGGACTCGAAGCCAGGGGAGCAGACTCCAGAGCCCAAGGCCACACGCCCAGTGGGAACAGTTGTGTGTTATGGGGCTGGGGCATCAGCCTGGGCTCCCCGTTTGAGCTCCTGGGGGCCATTTGCAAGTCATGGCCTTTCTCATCAGAGCCCTGTGTCCTTCTCTGACCCCAGTGCCCTCCAGTCTGGGCCGGGGTCTGGGCAGGTGCCAGACTCCCCAGCCATGTGACCTCCTTCCCTCTGCCAGCTCACACCTCCTTAGCTCCTTGGCTGCCCTGACCATTTCCCCCTCCCCTGTGGGGTGTGTTCTTCGGGTAATAATTACATGAAATGGCTCACCCACCCCTGTATCTGCTAACAGCCCCCTAGTCCCAGCGGGTGAAGCTCAGGTTAATGATTGCCAGGAAAGCTTCTCGTGAATGCAAATCCTCTGAGGGAGGTGCAGCAGTTCCCTGGGATGGTCACTCGGTCACTCGGAAAAGCACTCTGGGTGCTGTGTGGTGGCCTGCCCCCTGCACCCACCCACTTCCCCCCGACCCCCCGCTGTGCTCCCACCTCTTGCCTCTGGACTCAGCACCAACTGCCTCCCTGCTCTGGGCCTTTGCTCCCCGGGGACAAGTCCCGGCCCTTGTTGGGAGCCCCTCAAGTGCTGCCTCCTCTAGGAGACTTCCCTGCTGCCCTGCTCTGGGCACCCTCTCTGAGCTCCTGGGCAGGTGTTCTCTGGGCACTCTCCAGTGCGTCAGGTGCTGCGCGTGTTCCGAGCACTCAGGAGTGAGCAGGGCAGGGGCCCTGCCACCCGGGAGGGAAGAGAGGATGCGACACCCACACAGCCTGAGGTGCCGCGGGGCTGGGAGGGGAGGGGCACTGGAGGCTGATGGGGCAGGCAGGGTAGGGCTGAGACCCAGGATGCGGGGAAACATTCCAGGCAGGTAGCAGAGGGAGCCACGTGTAGGAAGGACAAATCGGGACTTGGTGTCACATAACGTGACTGAGCTGCAGACGTGCGTTAGCGGCACCTGCGAAATGCCAGGTGGATGTGCCCAGGAGGCGGGGGCCCCTTATGGAAGTCTCCCTCCCCGATTGCTTGCCCAGCAGGTCTCCTGGCTATGCCTGTCTCCTTAGAAAGAGGGAATTCTCTTTGAGGACAGCCACGATTCCTGACCCCCTGCCCAACGCGGACCCCAGCACTGAGCATGTGCTCACCAAGGAGGTGTAGAATTGGATTTAAACTCACCTTCAGCCCCCACCATCCAATCTGCCTCCCTCCCCTGCTTTTTGTCTCGTCCTGCTAGTCCCGCAGTCCTTGTCCACAGGGGAGATGGCCTAAGACCCCCTGTGGTGCCTGAACCTGGAGACGGTGCCAGCCCTGTGCACACTGTGTTTTCCTGTGCAGACAGACCTACCGTGACGTTTACGTGTAAATTAGGCATGGCGAAAGTTAATAGCAATGACTAATAATCAACCAAACAATTATAACAATACACTGTAATAAAAGTGAAGTGAATGTGATCTCTGTTTCTCAAAATATCTTGCTGTACTGTACATACCTATTTCTGGAGTGCAGTTGGCCAAGGGTGACCGAAACCTGGGAAGGCGAAACCTCGTCTGAGGGGCGACTATTGTGCCGGTCCCTAGATCCTCGTACTTCTGCTCACTTTTGGTTGTGTGTTGTCTCCCAGGTGGGTTCCAGGCCTCGTGAAATGAGCAGGCACAGAAGCTCAGGGCGGTTGTTCCCCACCTGGGCCACGTAAGGGACTCAAGACTGGAGCTTGGTATTCGGGTGACCCCCAGACTGCACCCTGGGGGCTCTGAGATAGGCCCACCCAGGCCATTCTGGTTTTTCAGCACAGTTGGGTTTGGTACTTATTGCCAGAGAGATGTTCCAGGCCCCTGTCTCCACTCCAACTTGAACCCCCCAGGCCCCCAGGGTTAGACCGCCAGGCTCCAGCTGGACGTTTTTGAGGTGGGGTGCTCAGTGCCCATGGAGTGGCCTGTCCTCGTGTGTGTGTGTGTGTGTGTGTGTGTGTGTGTGTGTGTGTGTGTATGGGGGGGTAGATAGTGCCTCTGTGGTTTCCTGGTCTCCTGCAGGTTCCCAGCCTGCTGCCCCAGACGTGTGAACGCTCTTGTCCTTACCTCGAGTCTTCTCTGTGTCTTCCTCCTTTCCTTCCTCTGTGGTCTGGGCTGGCTCCCACGGGCTGGTGGCTTTATCTCAGACTTCTAAGTTTCGGATCAGATCAGAAGCCGAGAGATAGGATCGTGCCTACCCAGCAGCCTGCAGCTTCCCTGTTGGAGAGAGGGGAACGTCAGCAGTCAGGGCCTGTGGTCACCTTCCATCAGCCTGGCGGGGACTTCACCCTTTCCGTACCTTGGGAGAAGAGCCTGCCTGCTGCACCCACCCCGGAGGCCAACTATCTAGGCAGCAGAGAGGCAAAAAGAGCCTGGGCTGGCATTGGCATTCTGTGCCCCGGTCCCAGCTCTACGGGGCTCAGCATTGGACCAGCTCTGGGTGGGCTCAGCTTCTCATACCTTGGACCAGAATCTCAGTGGTCTCAATTCCGACTGCACTTTGCTGTCACCTGGGCCCACCTCCCCTCCCCTGACCCTCGGGGAGGCTGATTTAAGTGAGCCGTGGTGGGTCAGGGCGTTAGTATCTTTTAAAACTCCCGGGGTGCTTCTGACCTGCATCCAGAGCCGAGGTGCCGGCACCCACCCTTCCGGCTGTGATGGTGCGTGGAAAACGTTATTACGTACTGGAATAAGGTAGCTGGGGCTGTTACTGTGCATACACATAATGCTGAAGTCGGTATTTGTGTTTTACAAAAAGGTATTTTGAAAAAAGGTAGCACCATAAACCCAAATATTTAATACTTTTAAATGCAAAAATGTTTTAGAATACCAAGGAAATGTAGATTTATAAAAATACTATTTGAACCCTTTTAAAGCAGAATCTTAAAATCAGAGGATGTTGGCAGAATCATTATGTCACAGATATGTTTTTTTTTTTTTTCTGTAATATTTTTCAGAAAAAGCTTTTCCTGACTCTACCCTAGTTGAGGAATGGTAAGAAGATATATTTGTGTGATATCTTCAGATATTTTCCGCTGACAAGGCCTTTTGACTTTTTTTTTCAGGGACTGCAGTCTTGTATTTCTGAGGAGCCGCCGTTTTTGTTTCTGAAGTGTTTCCGGTTTGCCTTTAAGTTCTTCAGTTTTATCTTGTTCCGATGGAGATTCTGATGCATGCTTCCTGTATCAGTTTCGAAACTGTCATGTTGATATTCCACATGTTAGGAAAGTCTGTGTGTAAAGTAATAGTTATTCTTGCAACAGAGTTTCACTTTGTCTACTCTGGTGCAATGTCTCAGTAGGACTCAAGAGGTATTCACATTTGAGGGGTCTGGCTTTTGTATTTTTTTTTTTTTTTTTACATTGTTATTGTCTCCTTTTCTTTCTTTCTTTTCTTTTTTTTTTTTTTTGAGACAGAGTCTCACTCTGTTGCCCGGAGTAGAGTGCCGTGGCATCAGCTTAGCTCATAGCAACCTCAAACTCCTGGGCTCAAGCGATCCTCCTGCCTCAGCCTCCCGAGTAGCTGGGAGCGCCACCATGCCCGGCTAATTTTTTCTATATAGATTTTTAGTTGTCCAAATAATTTCTTCCTATTTTTTTAGTAGAGACGAGGTCTCGCTCTTACTCAGGCTGGTCTCGAACTCCTGACCTTGAGTGATCCACCCGCCTCGGCCTCCCAGAGTGCTAGGATTACAGGCGTGAGCCACCGCGCCCCGCCTGTTATTGTCTCCTTTTCAGAGCATGTGCAAACATTGAGAGATTAGTGTAACTAACTTCCGTGTCTGGCTTCCACAGTTATCAACTCATGGCTAATCTTATCTCATGTGTACCCTTACCCGGTTCCTTCATCCCAGCTGGATTCTGTTGAAGCCAATCCAAGACATCATAGTCCTTCACAATGCACCTCTGAAAAAAATGGGCCCTGTAAAACACGTAACCACAGTACTATTGTTGCACCGTAACAATTGATAATTCCTCATTATCAAAATAGCCAATGTTCAAAATTTTCCAATTTTGAACATTGGTAATTTCCCAATAGTCTCATACTTTTTTTTCTTACAATTGGTTTATTTGAGGTTTCACATTTTCAAAAATCTGAAATAAAAATTTTGGACCAAAGTATATGATTTTGGTACTGAAGTACAGTGTTTATGAGTCCAGCATGGCAACCGCTGGGTGGAAGGCGCGAGGCAGTGGGGCCAGACCCTGCTGCTGGGGTCCCGAGCGCAGTGGGCAGCAGAAGTCATTCGGGGGCTCAGCAGACATTTACTCCTTGAACAGTAATAGTAACATTGAACAGTGTCATAGGCACAGCAACGAACAGGACAGACTCGTAAGTCTGTCTTGACCTGAGGGAAACAAAGACGCTGGCGTCTAACTGTGAAGTTTGCATATGGACATGTTCCTTTGTAGTGGAACCCAGAAGACAGTGGAAGCTAACTTTGCCCTAGAAAGCATTAAAGAGGAAGAGATGTTTGAGTTTAGTTGAGTTTGATGTTTGAAGAATGGGTAGAATTTCATCAAGAAAAGAAGGTGGAGGGAGAAGTGTCGCATCCGATGCCAACAGCAAGCCCGAGGTGAGGGGTGGGGTGGGCATGTGGCAAGGCTGGTGGGAGGTGAGGCTGGGGCTGCTGGACTGTGGAGGGCTTGAGGTTATGCTAAGGAATGGGGTCTCCCAGCGCTTATCGGAGGGGACTGCACGAGTTTCTTATGTGAGCGTGGAGTGTGGACCCTGAGACAGGAGAACTGATCCTTGCAGGGAGAACGAGAAGTTATTTGGATTTCCAAGCCCTTCCTCTAGTAGACCAGGGGTCGCACGGGGGCAGGCCTATGTCTCCCTCGATCACCAGGAGTCTCCAGGGAGAACACAGCGGCTGGCACACAGTAAGTGCTCAATTCGGGTCTACTAACCGATGGCCTCTCCCGTGCTCCAGGGTGGGCGGTCCCGCCCACCCTCCCCTTCACCTGTGGTGGCGACCAAGGGACCCTCCTCCTCAGGCCTTTGGCTCAGGGAAATGGGGCGGCTTTTCCAAATGCATGCGCTGTTAGACTTTAGGACTTGGTCCTCAGCTGCCCTGAATGGGGTCCCAGGAGGCCAGTGTTGCCCGGGGCCAGCAGGCAGGATGGGGGCACGTGGAGGAAGGCTCAGCCGTGGCCTTCTCAGGTGGCGTATGAGAAAATGCCAACATTCGCAACCCCCAGCTTGGCTGATATAGTTAATTCCTCCAAGACTGGCCAAGAGTTGGCGGACTCACTCATTTGTTTCCTTCCAATAGTGTTGCCGCTTTAGTAAAAAAGAATAATACACACGCTCATTGTGGCAAACTCTAGCGTTACAGAAAAGTGGGAAGGAGAGTGGAGCAGGTGCCCAGATTTGCTGATCTCCCGCTACCGTCTAGAGAGAACCGCAGCGAACAGCCTTCCAGACATTTTTCTGCCCATAAATACAAGCAGTAAAATGTAACAAAGTTTTATATAGACAGTATTACAAGATTTATGCTGTTCCGTAACCTGCTTTTTTCATTTAACAACTTGTCGTGACACCGTTTCCTGTCAGTTACCGCAGATCTGTAACATTTTTAACAGCCACGCAATGCGGCTTTGCGTGGATGTACCGTAACTTACTCAGCCCGCTCCCTATTGCCAGAAATGTGGGTTGTTTCCAATTTTTCTCTGCAGTGTGCTAGAAAATATCATTCAGCTTTCTCAGCTGTGTAATAATTGCCTAGCTATAAATATTTAGAATAGTTGGGATAGCTGGGGCCAAAAAAAAAAAAAGTTCAGTTCACGCACAGAGTCCTAAAGTCACGCTGGGAGGTTGCCATGGTAACCCTCGGCCACCCTGGCGCAGGGAGTGCCCATTAGCTGTGGCTCTGCCGGGAGGCGGGTCAGAGCTGAGGGGAGCAGTCTGTTTTCAGGCAGTTTTATAAACCAGGGGCAGAGGGAACAGGAGAGAGCGTTAGCACAGAACTGAGACGGTTTAAGGTGCAGTGGTGATAACAGCCATTTATTGCAGGCTTGTTACCTGGTAGACGCCATGGTTTTCCATGCTCACGAGAGCCGTCGATACTCATATTATCCTCATTTAAGTGATTAGAGATTAGGTAATCTGTCCAAGGGCACACGGTAAATGATAGAGGCAGGATTTGAAACTGGCCGGCGTTCACTCCTCAGAATTCTCCTTACCGCCTGACGGGGGTCACCAGCCTCTCTCCTGTCACTGCCATGAGCCTCTGTCCTTTCTCCCCAGCCTCCTAGTGCTTTCATTCCCATCACATTCGATGCAGTGCACACGGATTCTTCATCTGTCCCCTGTTCCCCAGACCCCGCCCTGGCCACCTGCCACTCCATACCCTGTACCACCTCCATGCTGAACTGTGGACACGTCCCCGAATTGTGTGCACACCCTCTTCCCACCTCCGTGCCTCTGCTCCTGCTGGGCCTCGGCTCTTCCCGTGGCTGCTACACGCCTGTTTATTCTTCAATACTTACCCAACCTCTGTTTCTTCCAGGAGTCTTCCCTGACTCCCCAGCGTGACGGCCCTCCTCTGTGTTGTCCCAGAAGCATCTGGTTCTGACCACTACTGTACCGTTAGATGTGCCATGTGGCAATTGTTAGTGTGGATCTATATTAGAATGTGAGCTCTTAAGGGATGGAACCTTCGTGTCCACTTCTCCATCTCTACATCCTACCTGAGCCCTGGGCGGGCGCAGGGTAAATGTATGCTGAGTGAATGAATCAATGATCGAGTATATTCCCGCCCACTCACCACTCCTGCTACCAGCCCAGGGTAAGGGAGGGGAACGCAGAGACTAGTTAACCCAGGCGGACCAGAGGAGCCACTCCCTGGTTCCCTGCTTCTCACCTGGCTGGTTCCCAAGCACTGACCAGACATCTCCCAATCTCCACCTTGCTTAAGCCTGGTCCACCCACTCCTCCCACCACAGTCCCCACACATGGCTGTCTGCCAGGGTTCTGGGTGAATCCTTTATCATCACTTCCATCCTAACTTTGTTTCGCCCCATCAGTCCCATGAACCTTACATTTGCTCATCTCTTTTGCTCGTTTCCCTTGGGGAACCTCGTGCTCCCTGGGCTTCGAAAGTCACTTCTCTCTCTGCCTCCTAAATGTATCTGTGGCCTCAACTTCTCCAAGATGCAGTCACGTATTTTGAAACCGCAAGTCTTTGCAAAGCAAACCCAACTTGTGTGAAAACTGCCCTGGTTTTCCTCACTTCCTTCATTGCTGTCATCATTTCCCAGCCCTTGGGAAACGGTGGTCTGAGACGCTGCATGCTCCAAGACCCCGGCTGAATTTGCCTCATTTGCCTGAGTCTGTCTCCCTGTGGTCAGACACCTGACTTTTATCCGAAAGCTCCCGGCCAGCCCTGGCGGGAGTCGGGGCCTTCAGCAAACCCGAGGGCACTTACCGGTCTGAAAGTGCTGCGTCTGCTGCGTCTGCTGGGCTGCGGCCGGTTGTTGCCCTGTGCAAATTCAGCCGGGGCTGTAGATCTTCACATTTGCTCAAAGAAACTGGGAGTCTAGGTTTTTATGTGTGGTCCCTTGATTTTTTGATATTGGCCCATTTTTTTTGTTTGTTTTCTTAACAGACTTTATATTTTAGAGTAGTTTTAGTTTGTGGAAAAATTGTGCAGAGGGTACAGAGAGTTTCCATTTGCTGCCTCCCACCTTCAGGCCCCCTAATATTAACACCTCACATTGTCGTATTATGTTTGCTAAAACTGATGAACTAATATGGACACATTCATGTTAACTCATACATTAGGGTTCATTCTTTGTGTTGTGCATTCTGTGGGCTTTGACAAATGCATAATGTCGTGTATCCACCATTACAGTATCGTGCTGGTTGTTTAAAAAAACACTTTACATGCCAGAAGTCTCTGCTTTCCACGCTGTTTCCACCCACGTGCCCCTCCTCTCGTTGTTTCTGCTCCACCCTGTATTCAGCTCTTCTCCTCTGCCTCTACTCCTCAGAGCTTCCTGTCCCTGGACATGGACAGTTCTCTCCGGTCTCATCTCTCTACCAGGCTCTAAGCTCCTGGAGGCACTTGGAGGTTTAAGTTGGAAGTCTAAGCTTCCTCTGGAGTGCTTCTGAGACCCACCATGGGTTGAGTAAATGCCTGCACGTGTGTTGGGTCTGAGGCTTCGGGAGAAGATCCTTTGGGTGCAGTTGACAACAGGGAGAGAGCGTGTGGCGAGGGATGGAGGCCTGGGCACATCTCGAGTGGCAGTGGCTACAGGGAGGAGAGACATGTCCCAGCAAGAACAGTCTTAGAGAGAGGAGAGTTGAGGACAAACAGCTTTAAGGGGGAGGGATGAATTCTTAGGAGGAGTGTGGGGAGGTCCCCAGGGCTAAAGGGAGGAGCTGACCCATGGAGTGCCCAAGTTGGGGGTCTCAGACTCACCCGGTCCAGAGCCCTCCTTCTACCCACGGAAACACTGAAGCCCAGAGAGGGGAGGGCAGTTTGCACAATGCCTCAAGAGCAGGACTGTGGCAGAACAAGACTCAGAACCTAGGGCTCTCTCGGCCTCTTGCAGCCTTCTCAGACGGAGAGCCCACCTTCTTGCTGCATGGCCTGTACTTGGGGAGGGCCCAGCGTGGGGCCGAGGCCTGCTCCCCCAGCAGGGCAGAGAGAAGGCCTGGGTGTGGTTGGCAAGGCATGTGTACAGAGGACGGGGTTGTGGCCTGTGAGGCAGAAGCGGAAGGAGGAGGTGAGGGGAGGAGGGGTGGGGCCACACTCTCCACCTTTCTCTCCCCCTGCCCCCAGCAGCAGCCTCCTTCGGGAAAGTGGGTTGGAAAAAGAAAATACACTCACGACGACTCCTCCCCAGTGGGGCTGCCCACCAGCCCCCCGGGGCAACCTGGCTCCCTCCCACCTCTCCCGTGTGCTCCCCCAACTCTGTCCCCAAAGAGCCAGGCGAGGACACATACCTTCCACTCTGCCTAAGGGGCCCGAAGGGGTGCCTTGCTGTTCCCATGACATGCCCCACGCAGTCACACCTGTGTGCCTTTGCTGAAGCTATGCCTCTGCCGGCCGTGCCCCCTCCCCTTCCCAAGGTGACAGATCCATTCTGATCTCTTACCCTCCGTTCACGCGTCGTCTGCCCCAACCCTGCGCTGCTTCCCTCCACACGTGAAGGGCCCCCTGCCGGGATGCTCCCGTCATTCCCATAGCATCTGCCCCTCCGGCGCTCTGGGTTGTGTGTCTCCCCTGCTCTGCAGGGAGCTCCCCCAGGGCTCAGGCTGTGGTTACACCCGTGTCCCCAGCCGTCACAGAGTGCCTGGCACAGAGCCAACTCACTACATGGATGAGTGGATGAATGAACGGACGCATGGATGAATGGGCAGCCTCTGAGTAGAACAGTCAACCCATTTTTATTGAGTCTCTCCTCTTATAGTAAAAATGTGAATAGATCCAGATCCTGTCTTTCAGGAATCTAAATTGTGGCTACCAAAATGACCACACCTAGACGGATCAGAGAATGATAGAAAATCAAGCTAATAATAACGATGACCTTTTATTGAGTTGCTTGCTGCGGGCCATGCTCTATGCAAAGAGCCTCATGTACATTATTTTATTCAATTCTCATGCAGCCGATGAGGTCGGGATAGAGACCAGGGCTGAGAAAGTCATGCAACTTGTTCAAGGGCACCAGTTAGTGAGTGGTGTGTGACCCCGATGTCTAGTTTCAGCCACCTCACTGCAGCTGGAGGGGTTCGGGAGGGAGGAGCACTGGGGAGAAGTAGCTGGGGGCTAGGCCTGGGAGTGGCCAGCTGGAGGAGGTTTGAAGCTTGGGGACAAGCCTGGAGCCTGCCAGACTGGAGACACTCCAAGGAGTTGCAGGGGGTGGGATTGGGGGCGACCATTACCCCAGCCTGCGCTCACTCTGGGTGGCCCACAGTGACAGAGGCTGGCAGCCCCTCCTCAGGGCTCTGTCCCGTCCTTGTTGCCTTCCTCTTGGTCCCCCGCCCCCAGCCCAGGAAAGAGCTGAGTCTGCAGGTGAGAACCGGGCCCATTGCCTCCAGGCTGGGCTGGTCGCCCTGGGTGTGGCAAGTCCACACGGGGCAAGGCCAGCACGGGCTGCGGCGCCTCTTCTCCCTGGCACGCACCTGCTCAGGGAGGCCTCTCCCGGCCAGCCAGCCGGTCTCCAGGGCGGGGTGGCTGGGCAGGAGCAGGTTTCTGTGAAACAACACTCACTTCCCTCATTCACCGACTGGTCACACAACCGTTTCCCAGCACTTGGAGCCGGCCGACGACTCCTGCCCTGGATTGGCAATTCTGTCTGGGCACCATGGTGACCCGGGGATGTGACTTTGCTCTTGTTCACCAGGCACTGCATGGGACCGGTGGTTCTGTGCCTTCCTTGGCTCACAGATGCCACTGAAAATTTGCTGAAAGCCATGGCCCCTGTCCCCAGGAACACAGGCACACATACATGGATATATATATGTGCACACACACACACATAATTTAACCTCTAATTTGATGAATTTCCTGAGGCCCATCCATGGATTTCCATGGACCTCAGGTTAAAAGCCCCCATCCTAGGAGCTGCTGCAGGCCCATTCTCCCGAATGTGTTCTTCGTGGGAACAATAGCAGCACGAGTAGTAGTGGTGGTAAATGCCACTTGCATCGCTTTAGCGTTTTGTAGTTAATGAAGTATATTCCCATCTACTATCTCATTTTAGCTTTCATAGCCCTGGCCCGATAGTCAGTACTGTTCTTATTTCACAGATGGCAAAAATGAAAGCCAGGTGGAGTTGGCCCAGCCAGGTTCACACCTAGGAGGTGGCAGAGGGAGACTCAACCTCGAGACCCTGACTCCCAGGCCCCGTGTGCCTGCCTCCCGTTACAGCTGTTCAGAAGGTTCTCCACGCTCAGGCAGTCCAGGGAGCTTGTTGGCATATACCAAGGAAGGTTAGGAGGGGCTTCTTGTCCAGCCGTTCATGTGTCTGGATACCTGGCAGCCTCAGTGCTCCCAGTTCCTTAGACGAACCACACAGCACGTGAGAGTCTAGGTGAAGAAAATCCATGGCTCTCCGTAATCAATACAGGTGACTGTGACTTTTTCAAACTTTTTTGACTATGGTCTTCAAGTAAGAAATACCTTCTGTCATAACCCTAAACCCACATGCAGTCATATGTAACATACTTATACAAATACATAGGCAATACTTACCTACCTTTACTCTATGCATTACACTGTTTTATTATTTTCTATACTATTCTGTTTTAAAATGCTAGTCATGACTCACTAAATTTATTTCATGATCTATTGATAGGTTATGACCTGCAGTTTGGAAACGTCACATAAACAGACATAATAATCCTGGTTTTAATGAATAGTGAGCTACCTGGAAGTTGACTGTAATCTTGCTGAGGTGGCCATTTGACCCTGGCTGCAGCAGCTAGAGTTCAGGTTCGTGTCATTCGGCTAAGGCATGACCTCAGCTGCCACCCAGCTTGCTGTCCTGTGAGTTGTTTCTTTTCTCCCTGTGGTGGATTCAGACACTGGCACTGTCAGGGAGGGGCTGCTGGTCTTTCAATCCCTGTTATATGTCTATGTCCATGTTCCCACTTTGATCTTGCCTTTGCCAGGCCTTCACCCTTCACCTTAGATAAGTCACTTCCCATTTGGTGTTCTCATCTATAAAATACAAAGAAGGGTGGGTTCAACTAGGCTGTGCTTCTCAAAGTAGGAGGATTTTTGGCTGCTCACAGTGGCTCACACCTGTAATCCCAGCAAGTCGGGAGGCTGAGGCAGGAGGATCGCTTGAGCCCAAGAGTTAGAGGCTGCAGTGAGCTATGGTCACGCCACTGCACTCCAGCCTTGGTGACAGAGCAAGACCCCATCTCTTTAAAAAAAAAAAATAGGAGGGTTTTTGCAGCAAAAGGGTGTATATGAAATGTATTTCTTCTGGAAGATTTGGAGAAAATAAATTTTTGTATTAAAACAACCATGGCTAAGTTATGGAGCAGACAAAACATGCATGCTTTTTTTGGATACATTTTATTTTTATTGTGATAAAATATACATAACATAAAATCATCAGTCTAACCATTTTTAAGTGTACAATTCAGTAGCATTAAGTGTGCTCACATTGTTGGGCAACTATCTCCACAACCATCTCCACAACGTTTTCATCTTCAAAATCTCCGTGCCTGTTTAACACTAACTCCTCATTCCTCCCACCCCCGGTCCCTTAGCCTCTGTTGCACTTTCTGTCTTCACAGATTTGCCTACTCCAGGCCCCTCATCTAAGTGCCATCACACAATGTTTGTCTTTTTGTCTGCCTCGGTTCGCTGAGCCTAATGTCGTCAAGGCTCACCCACGTTGTAGCATGTGTCAGAATTTCCTGTTTAAGGCTGAGTAATATTCTGTTGACGCATGGACCACATTTTGTTTATGCGTTCATCTGTTGATGGATGTCCGGGCTTCCACCTTTTGGCGATTGTGAATAATGCTACTATGAAATTGGTTTATAAATAACTGAGCCCCTCTTTCAGTGCCTTTGGTATATGAGGGCTGTCTAGAAAGTATCCAGCCATGTAATCTGAAAAATTATATTAACAGTGGCTGGATACTTTCTGGACAGCAAAAAGTGAAATTGCTGGATCATTTGCTAATTCTACGTTTAACTTTTTGAGAACCTGCCGTATCGTTTTCCGCAGCAGTTGTACCATTTTGCAGTCCTGCCAGACATGCATCAAGGTTTCAGTTTCTCCACATCCTTGCCTGCACTTATCTTCTGTTGGTTTTTTGTTTGTTTCTTTTGTTTTTTTGTGCGTAGCCATCCTAGTGAGTGTGAAGTGGTATCTCATTGTACTTCCCTAGTGACTAGTGATGCTGAGCATCTTTTCATGTGCTTATTGGTTGTTTGTATATTTTGGGGGAAATGTCTATTCAAGTCTTTTGCCCGTTTTTGAATTGGGTTGTTTGGAGGGTTTTTTGTAAACTTGCAGGAGTTCTTTATATATTCTGGATATTAATATCTTATCAGACATATAATTTGTGAATCTCCCATTCTGTGGGCTGTCTTTTCACTGTCTTGAGAGTGTCCTTTGATGCATAAAGGTTTTCGATTTTGATCACATGTACTTTTTTTTTTTTTTTTTTTGAGACAGAGTCTCATTGTGCTGCCCGGGCTAGAGTGCCGTGGCATGGTCTTAGCTCACAGCAACCTCAAACTCCTGGGCTCAAGCGATCCTTCTGCCTCAGCCTCCCGAGTAGCTGGGACTACAGGCATGTGCCACCATGCCCGGCTAATTTTTTCTATGTATTTTTAGTTGTCCGATTAATTTCTTTCTATTTTTAGTAGAGACGGGGTCTTGCTCTTGCTCAGGCTGGTTTCGAACTCCTGAGCTCAAACAATCCGCCCGCCTCGGCCTCCCAGAGGGCTAGGATTACAGGCGTGAGCCACCGCGCCCGGCCTGATCACATGTACTTTTAAGGTAAAACAGGAGTCTGAAGGCAGCTTGGGACTCCACTCCTAGGCTCTGTGTCCCTCCCCGCTCCCCCAGGGTGCACATTCAGTCCTCCGTGGTAGTGAGGGCTGCCAGGGCCCTCCTGGCACAGCCTCGGTCACCTTCTGGGCTCTGTGCTGTTTTCTGTCAACACGAAGGAGATTAGTTGGAGCCCCAAAGGAGGGAGAGGATCAGAAGTGTGACTCAGCCCCGAGCCTGCCTGAGTGAAGGACGGCCCCTTCACCTCGCACTCCCCCTGTGCCTCACCAGCCTCCTCCCCCCACGCCCAGGTAGCTGGGGCCTTACTGGGACCAGTCAGTGTTCAGACCGGTCTGAGGCTGGGCAGAAAGGTGATGCCGGCTTCCCTCTCAGACATCTCCCCACTGCCTTCTCATACAACCGGAAATCTCTCTGTTGACATTGCGTCTTTGGGTGACATGTATGACCTTTTGTCTGAAATGCCTTCTACAAAATACAGACATCCAATGGTGATTTGGACTGGGTGACCTCTCAGGAGCTTGCTGGAACTTACCTTTCTATTATTCTAAAAGCAAAGAAGAGGCTGGGCACGGTGGCTCCCACTGTAATCCTAGCACTTTAAGAGGCCAAATCAGGAGGACTTGAGGCCAGCAATTTGAGACCAGCCTGGGCAACATAGTGAGACATCGATTCTACAAAAATAAAAAAGAATTAGCTGGGCATGATGGCGTACCTGTAGTCCCAGCTACTTGGGAGGTTGAGGCAGGAGGACCACTTGAGCCCAGGAATTTGAGGTTGCAGTGAGCTACGATGACTCCATTGCACTCTAGCCTGGGCCACAGAGCAAGACCCTGTCTCAAAAATAAATAAATAAATAAATAAAAATAAAAACAAGCATGGAAGAAATGTAGTACCGAACAGTGTTCTTTGCCTTTGTTACAGGTTTCCTGACTTTGAGGTGAGTATTTTGTTTTCCATCATATTTTTCAAAAAAGAAAAAGTGGTATTCTAGCTGGATCTAGTGGCATTATAGTTGGGTCTCTACAGAGTTTTTCACATTCATATTCTGTTCCTTCATTTAGAACAATGGGCTGTTCCGGGAAGACAGGGTAAACTGGTACTTTCCCATTCAATACTTGCTTGGAATTCTTCCAGAAGGTACCCGACACAATCAGTTGGGAGAGAGAGAGAGAGATGGAGAGAGATTTGCGGGGGCCAGGGCTGGGGGAGGCAAAGAATGTAACACAGATTGAGATTTATTCTCAGTCTTCCAGCAAATACTGGTTTTGTTGTAAAGGAGGCTTTAAAGATCCCTTTAAAGAACAAAGCAGTGAGTTATGGGGAGAGTAACCACTGCAAACTAACCTGTGCCAGTCATCCATTCGCGTTCAATTTCAACATGTACTTTTTTACTTCTTTTTTTTTTTTTTAAAGGCAATTCAACAACAAAACCACCATCAAGAGATTTCAAGCTAGGACTCTTAGATTCAAGACCGAGCAAAATTAATAAGAGGTGAAATTTGCCCTTGGCTATATCTTTCCTCTCGGGAGAGGGGTTCATCCATACAGTTCCCTCCCCCGGTGAAGTTACACTCTGTGTGTCCTAGGCGGTACATACCTTTTGTAACAAGCAGGCACAGAAACAGTATAACGACCTAGCAGCCCCAGCAAGCCACCCTTTTAGGGATTGTTATGCACACCTTGCTTGAACGGTTCACGCGGCTGATGGGACAGTTGTCTAGTGGCACACTTCAGCTGAGCTTCTAGTTGGATTCAGGCCACCAAATCCTCCCTAAAGGCTCACCTGGCCTCATTCAGAGGCACAGCCTCTTTGGAGCTTACCATAGTTGCCTCTGCTCATGCAAGAGGGAGGGCGCCTGCACCACACTTCTCACTAATTCGCGAATCTCTAATTCCACTCATTTCTCTGAAGAAGCAACATTCACTGTGCTAATTAGCAAACTCTCTGGTCTTGATCAAAAATAACCCCAACTGAACCAAAGCTGCACTCTCTGGCGTGCGTGTGAGTTTACTTGGTTGTCTTTCAAATGCTAACTAACCATCACCCCAGGGGTATGGGTTAAAACTAACATTTTCATATCATACTATCTGTGTGAAGTATTTGAAAGCAAATTGCAAACAGCATAACTACAGCAAATGAATGCTCGTGACTTGAGATACATTTTTCGGCAATCAGCATTAAACACAGCTTCCAAAAAGTACAGATTTCAAACAACTTTAATGGAGGTGAGACTATTTTTCGCTTAAACTGTGTGAGGTGACTCAAAACAGTGGCTATAGTTATGAAGAAAGTACTGTTGTTGATGTATATGAAGATCTTGGATACGGTTATTTCTATGAAATAGCAGTAGAAAAACTATTTTCAAATTAATATATTGGGCATACTTAGGGATTTTAAATGGATATGTCCAGCTAAATTAGGCATACCAATTAAATTAATGCTAAAGTAATAGTATAAAGAGACTGTTTATTAGTTCATTTGCATTCCTAGATGTTATAAAGTTTTTGGACCCTCTCATTGGCTTACACATTTGGTAGGTTGTAAGGTTTGCCAGCTATGTCCTTCAAGGCCTGGGGTATACAGAGTGTAGGCTGAAGTTCCCTGGGGCGGGGGGAACTGCATAGATGACCCCCTCACCTGAGAGGAATGAGGTAGCCAAGTGCAAATTTCACCTCTTACTAATTTTTCTTGGTCTTGAATCTAAGAGTCCTAGCTTGAAACCTCCTGATGGAGGTTTGTTTTTTTTTTTTTTTTTTTAAGGCTATTTCAGGAGTACTTGCTGTGTCTTGGAGAGCATATTATAACACACATACCTTCTTTTTGTTTTGATTTTTTTAAAGCTATTTTAAAACATGTTTTAAAGTTTTGGAACCTTCTTTTAAATGAAATCTTATGTAGCTGGACACGGTGGCATGTGCCCGCAGTCCCAGTACTTGGAGGATCACTTGAGCCTAGCAGTTAAAGGCTGTAGTGCGCCATGATCACGCCTGTGAATAGCCACTGCACTCCAGCCTGGGCAATGTAGTGAGACCCTGTCTTTAAAAAAAAACAAAAACGAAACAAACGAACAAAAAAGAAACCTTCTATGGAACACCAATATACTCTTGAGACATTCACACAGCTTTACATTGTGTTTTGATTTGGGAACTCTGAGAAGTCTTTTTGTTTTATTCAAGTTTGTTGCTAGGCCTCTGCAGAAAGAGACAACAAACGAACCTGCTGTTTGAAATACTGGTAATTACACTCTGGTTTTATAGTGTTGGTGAAATTAAGAGCATGACTTATGATAGAAGGAGGCTAAAAAGACTGTGAGTTCATGTGTCCCGTTATGTCTGAAATGATTAACAATAGGCACCGCGTGTGGACCAGCAGCCGTGCTTATGGTTGCCCATAATTGGCCATGGGTGTTTCACAGTTCTTGACAAACATCAGAGTTTACATTTTAGATGCAAAATAACCATGCATGAGCAGGAGAGTCCTTATTTCTCTGAATGGCAGGAAAACATGGCAAAAAAAATCTCCCACTTCTGAAGCGGCAGGTCGAGTTTCGTCCTCCCTGAGAGTTTGTGCCAAGCTGACAAGTTGGCAAAGAGGTTAATTGTTTAGCATCTAGGTTGGAAGCGCCATTGTAAGCATTCTGCATTTTCCATCTTCTCTCAGGAGCAAAGAGAAATTAAGTCTTAGTGCTTTGTGCTAGGACTTAATTCCCTTTAATCAAAGTCAATTCTCTTCTCAAAAGAAAACTTACGTCTCTTATATCTTCTTTCTCAAGGGAGGGGTTTATATGTTTTCACTATAATTCAGAAAAAAGTGGGCATCTTCTGGTTAAAGTACGGACAGAAATGACTTCAGTTTTTCTCCTAGCCACCATTACAATCCCCACCTCCCCTGAGTGGTCCCTGAGTGTCTTAGTCCTCTGAGGCTGCTATAACAAAATACCATAGACTGGGTGGCTCATAAGCAACAAAAACTCATTTCTCGGTTCTGGAGGCTGGAAGTCCAAGATTAAGGCTCCAGCAGATTCTGTGTCTGGTGGGGGCCCACGTCCGGTTCATAGACACTATGTCCTCTTGCTGCGTCCTCACATGGTGGTAGGGAGAATGAGCTGTCCGGGGCCTCTTTCATAAGGGCATGAATCTTACTCATGAGGGCTCTGCCCTCATGACCTAGTCACCTCCTAAAGATCCCAATTCCAAATACCATAACATTGGGAATTAGGTTTCAACATACGACATTTTTAGGGGGACACAGACATTCAGTCTGTCGCACCGGGGCGTAACCTAGGGCCCCATAGAAAGTAATTTCAGAGTCTCTAGTCTCTTGAGTTTCTGCGGCCTATAGTCCTCAACTCAAATGACACACCTCCATGAAGCACCATCCCTCCACCCCTGACTCCTTCCTCAGACCTTCAGGCAAACCAGAAGTCAAATCCCAGCTCTGCCACCTACTTGTCTGGTAACTGCGATATCTACGAAATGACGGAAGGGCGGTAGCTACACGGCATGGATACACTGGACAGAGGGAGGATTCGCAAAGATCCACGTCCTAGGTGGGACGGAGCAAGATTTCATCACCATAGTCAGAACAACACACAGTTTAAAACTTGTGAATTGTTTACTTCTGGAATTTTCCCTGTAATATTTTCAGACATCGGTAACTGAGACCATGGAAAGCGAAACCTCAGATGGGGGGGAAAAAAAAAACCACTGTCCCTAGAGAACTGGTAAACCATTATTTTGGGGTACGTCTGGGAGGGCGTTTCCAGAGGAGATTGGCTTGTGAGTCAGTGGAGTGAGTGGGGAAGATCTGTCCTCAGTGTGGGCAGGCACCGTCCAGTGGGCGTCCCCCACCCGCTCGGGGCTGTCTGGGGATTCGCCCTGCATGGCCCGAGGAAGTGGTCATGGCCCTTCCCAGGGCTGTGGCCAAGCAGACCGTGCTGACTCTCCTCAGGACCCACCCCCACCAGCCCTCTGCTTCTAGACCTATAACTAGACTCAAGTCCCCGCAGGCCCCTAAAGGTGAGGGACAAAATGTGACCCATGAGGAGGTTCACTGCACCCCAAAAGAACTATGTCATTTTTCTAATTATGCAAGCAGAAATGCAGGGAATGTGTGTGGGAATGGATATTGAGGGTGTGGGATAATGGTGGAAGGAACATAAAATTGGATCAGGCTCAATTTATCGAGATGGGTCCACCAAGCAGAGATTCTGCATTTAATGTTGCACCTTGGGGAGTTAGGAAGGGCGCTAACGATTCGTGTGGTTGGTTGAACATAGATCGAAAGATGGCCCACTGTAAGCAAGTTGGAGAAGCCTGATCTCCCCCCGTTTAACGGAGAGAAAGGGATTCACCTCTCATGAATACTTCGAGAAATAGATTCGTGAGAGGAGCCCCAGCATCCTTGCAGAGCTCTGTGATTGATCCTCTCTGTAGGCCAGACCTTACGGTGGGAAAAGCAGTTAGTCAGTTGGAAAACTTAAAGGCAGTGGGAATAATTGAATCCTAGGGGCAGTGGCCAAGTGGCAGCACTGGACCGTCAAAGCCAGGTGGACCCGGATGTGGTAGTGGACAGCGGAGGCAAAGCATCTGTCAGAATAATCCGACTCGCGTAGACTGATGGTGTTGGCTAATCACTGTGTTTCTGCAAGTGAAAGAGACAGGGAGCCTACTAAATTCTCACTTAATTTAAAGAAAACTTCCAGGTCAAGTCAACGAAATCCTAACTTAAATCATAAAAACAGAGAATCACGGCCCCTCAGTCAATTCCTGGGCTTCAGCCAGTTTACAGACACAGACCTCTTGAATGAAGGGGAGGCTGGGGTCCCTCGAGGAAGGGGACATTGCTGAAAATGTATATTGTTACTCTTTCTCCCAGCCTTGCCCAAAGGGACCTATGGCCTTGTGCCAGGGTAACGGTGCATTGTGGGAAAAGAAACAAACAGGGCTTCCCCGGGAACTGGTGGACGCTGGCTCTGGATGGACATCCGTTCCAGGAGACCCGAAATGTCACGGTGGCCTTCCAGTCACAGTAGGGGCTCGTGGAGGTCAGGTGACCAATGGAGTCTTAGCTCAGGTCCGATTCACAGTGGGTCCAGCGGGACAGACACACTTAGCCGCTGAAAGAGCCCTCACATTGATTCCCTGACCTGTGGAGGGAAAGGCCAAATGGAAGCCATGAGAGCCGCCTCTGCCTGGGAAAACTGTGTATCAAAAACAATACCGCGCCTCTTGGGGGATGGCGTATATTAGTGCCACCATCGAGGACTTGAAATATCAAGGGTGGTGATCCCAGCACGTCCTCGTTCAACTCACCTGTTTGGCCTGTGCAGAAGACAGATGGATGCTGGGGAATGACAGTAGGTTTTTGTTAAGCTTAACTAAGTGGAGATTCCAATGGCAGCTGTCGTACCAGATAGGGTTTTATGGCTTGTGCAAATTCATGCATCTCCTGTACCTGGCATGCAGCTATTGATCCGCAAACGCCTTTTTCTCCCTGAGTCCCACCAGAAGCGGTTTGCTCTGAGCTGGCAAGGCCAGCAATACACCTTCACTGTCCTACCTAGAGTGTATCAACTCTCCAGCTGTGTGTCACAATTTCATTTGCGGGGAGCCTGATCACCTTACCTTTCCACACTATATCACACTGTTCCATTACATTGATGGTATTATGTTGATTGGACCTAGTGAGCATGAAGTAGCAATTACTCTGCACTTATTGGTAAGACATTTGCATGTCAGAGGGTGAGAAATAAATTTGACTAAAATTCAGGGGCCTTCTACCCTAGTGAAATTTCTAGGGATCCAGTGGTATAGGGCATGTTGAAATATCACTTCTAAAGTGAAGAATAATTTTTTGCATCTGGCCCCTCCTACAGCCGAGAAAGGGGCACAGCACCTAGTGGGCCTATTTGGATTTTAGAGGCAACATATCCTCATTTGGGTGTGTTCCACCAGCCCATCTACCAAGCGACCTGAAAAGCTGCTGGTTTTGAGTACGGCCAAAAACGGAAGGCTCTGCAACAGCCCAGGCTGCTGGGCAAACTGTTCCGCCACTTGGCCCTATGCTCCAGCAGCTCCAGTGGTGCTTGAGTATCTGCGGCAGACAGGGGTGCTGTTTGAAGCCTTTGGCAAGCCCCTCTAGGTGAATTGCAGCAGAGGACCTTGGGATTTGGGAGCAAGGCCGTGCCATCAACCACAAATCAATAGACCTCCTTTTGAGGCAGGGTGCAGTGGCTTACACCTCCAATTCCAGCAATTTGGGAGGCGGACATTGGAGGATCACTTAAGGCTAGGAGTTTGAGACCAGCCTGGGCAACATAGTGAGATCTCATCTCTAAAAAATATATAGCAGGGCGTGGTGGCACATGCCCATAGTCCTAGCTACTCTGGAGGCTGAGGCGGGAGGATCGCTTGAGCCCAGGAGTTTGAGGCTGCAGTGAGCTATGATCAAGTCACTGTACTCTAGCCTCAGCAGCAGAGTGAAACCCTGTTTCTCAAAAAAATGTATATATATCCTCCTTTTGAGAGACAGCTCTTGGCACTAGTAGTACTGAGCCTTAGGAACTGAACATTTGATCATGGGCCACCAAGTTCTACATAACCTGAGCTGCCTATCATGAACCTATCTGATCCACCAAGCCATAAAGCTGCCTGTGTGACCCAACATAAAGTTGGGTGTGTATAGTAGCACTTCGTCATCATATAGAAGTGTTATATCTGTGATTGGTCTTGACCGGGTCATGAAGGCACAAATAAGTTACAAGAAGTGTCCCAAATGCCCATGGTCCCCACTCTGGCTGCTCTGCCCTCTCTCTCCCAGCCTGCACCCGTGGCCTGCTGAGAAGTCCCATATGATCAGCTGACGGAGGAAGAGAAGCCTCCGGCCTGGTTTGCAGATGGTTCTGCACAATGTGCAGGCGCCAGCCCAAAGTGGACGGCTACAGCACTACGGCCCCTTCCTGGGACATCCCTAAAGGAGTGTCTTTATTTTTGTTCCTTTTGTATTCTTTTACCATGTAACGTGAGATTTATTGATTTTTATCAATATTTAAGTATTATGTATTTAAGTTATGGGATATCAGGAGAAGAGGAAACATCACCCAAGGACTTTACCTCTTCTGGGGAAGGGATTAATGAGTCTTGGTTGTACCAAGGACAGTCGTATCCTGTTAGGCAGAACTGTTACTTTGCTGCCGTCTATCTGGAGATTAAGTGTGGTATAGGAGAGGCATGGGGTGCTGACGAGGGGTGGATTTGTGATGGTGAATTTTAGGTGTCAACGTGACTGGAGTAAGGAAGACCTAGAAAACCGGGACAGCGTCATTTCTAGGTGTGTCTGTGAGGGTGTCGCCAGAGGAGACTGCCGTGTGGGTCCGTGGACCCGGTGGGGAAGATTTGCCCTCACTGCTTGTGGGCACCACCCGGGTGCTGTGGGCCCAGGGAGAACGAGGCAGAGGACAGTGGGATTCTCTCACTACTGCGTCCCAGGGTCTCAGCTTGCAGAGGGCTGGTCGTGGGACTTCTCAGCCTCCATCATCATGTGAGCCAATTCCCCTAATAAGTCCCCTCTCATCTGTCTGTCTGTCCTGTTGGATCTGCCCCTCTGGAGAACCCCGACTAATACAAGTGCACATCTGCCTCATTTCTCTGTTTACACATTTCACTGAGACAAGGACAGTCCTATCCATCTCCGCCTCTCCCCGCGCCGTGCAATGAAGGAACAGAATGGCTGCGGGATGCCTACTTCCCTCCGTTCTATGTATCACAAACCTCTGCGGTTTTTGTATCAGTTAAATTCTCAGCTTTTCCTTAAAGCTGCTGCAGCTCACAGGGAACAGTCAACTCTTCACTTAGCCCTTTCCCTTCCTTGCCACCCGACTGAGATGCAGTAAACAGGGGCTGAGTGGAGAAATGGATGGATCCTACGTTACAGTGTATGACCCTCATTTTTGCATGGTTGGCCTGGTCATCCTATGTAGATGCGTGCAGTGTGACGGCGGGGACCATGTCGTTCTCTTTCTTGCCTGTGGTACTGAGTCAAACCCAGGGAGAACCAGGGGACCAAAGGAGGCAGGTCTGTGGAGACCCAGCCTCGGTTCCCATTGCTGTCTGAGTTTCTCTGGTTTGCTTGAGTTTCCCCAGTTCCGGGCCTTTGCCTCTTGTCCCGCCACTAGGTGCGTTAGCGTTGCTTCTGGGAATGTGCAATGACTTAGCCTTGAAAAACCAAGAATCTGTCATGCTCGTTTACATCAGCGTTACTTGTAAAAAGTATTAACTTTTATTTTTTAACCTGAACAAAATGTACAGGAGCTTTAGAAAATCACTTTCTTTATCATTCTGTAATTTTGAAATAGTATGTAACTATTTTATTGTCATAAAATTGACCATGTTAACCATTTTTAAGTGTATAGTTACGTGGCATTAAGTACATTCAGGTTGTGCAACCACCACCACCGCCCGTCTTTGGAGCACCGTCACCATCCCAAGCAGAAACTCTGCCCATTCAACACTCACTTTCAATCCTTCCCCCCGCCCCTGGCAGCCGCCCTTCTACTTTCTGTCTCCGTGAATCTGAGCACTGTGCGCGCCTCGTGTAAGTGGAACTGCTCAGTATTCGTCCTTCAGTACCGACTCGCTTCCCTTAGCATGAGGTCTTCCAAAGTTTATCATCATTGCAGCATGGATCAGAATTTCCTTCCTTTTCAGGGCTGAATAATATTCCAGTGTCTGTATGTACCACGTTTTGTTTATTCCGCCTTTGGTGGACGCTCGGATTGTTGCTACCTTTTGACTATTAGTGTTTCTAAGAAAAGAAATATACTTATGACAACGAAACATAAGCAGATTGTATGTTGCCACATACTTCTAGATAATAACACACAGAACACGGAAAAAGATAATAAGAAGCAAAAGTTAACAAACCACAAAAACAAAAACAAAAACACTTTAAGCTCAAAGGATGAGCAGCACCATGTCATTCCATAAGCCTTTGATGAAGGCCCAGGACGAGACAGGCACACACCCAGAGCTTCCAGCTAGCCCTGGGAGCATCCTCCCTGGTGGGGGTGGAGGTTGGGCGGATGGAGGCTGAGGGAGTTACCTTTGACTGCAGGTAGGATGTGGTTGGTACCCAGCGGAGGTACACGAGTGGTCTCTAGGCTTTCGGAGGCAGGGAAAGAGGCCCTCTGGTTGATGGAGACTATGGGCAGGGGGCTAAGCGTTGATGGCCCAGCGATAATGGGGGTGGGGAGGAAATTTACTATGGTAAACTCTCTGTCTCCAACAAGTGTCTTGGATTTATTTGTTTGGCCTGGTTTTGTGTGTCTCAGGGCAACCACGCTCTGCTGAGCTTTCTGGAAGAACCGCTTCTCTTCATGTGATCTGGATCACAGCCCCTGGTCCTCTTCCACCCACTGGGTAGATGCGGACTTGGGACCCACTGTCTGCCGGGGCGGCCTTTGCTGGGTGGGGAGTGCACAGGCCCAGCTCTCCCCAGCTGTGCAGCCCTGGGGAAGCTCCTCCGCCCTCCAACCCTCACACGTGTAACATGAGGAGATTGGGTGACCTCTTAGACCCTTTCCAGCTCTGCAATTTTATGACCGCTGTCTTAGTCCATCCAGGCTGCTATAACAAAATGCTTTAGACTGGGTGATTTATGAAGAACAGAAATTTATTGCTCACAGTTTTGGAGGTTGGGAAGTCCAAGATCAAGGCTCTAGCAGATTCAGTGTCTGGTGAGGGCCCGTTCCTTGTAAATGGCTCCTTCTATGTGTTCTCGTAGGGTGGAAGGAAGGGTTGAACAAGCTCCCTGGAGCCTGTTTTATACAGACACTAATTCCATTCATGAGGGTGGCGGCCTCATGACCTAATCACATCCAAAAGGCCCACTTCTTGATACCAGATTGGAGATCAGTTTTCAACATATGAATTTTGGGGAGACACAAACATTCAGACCATAGCGGTTGCCCATATTTTGATTTAACTACCTCCCTCCAGCACTCTTGGGATGAATGACTCAGTAATCTGATAGTTTCGTGTTTTTCAGGAAGCTTGATTGTTTGCCATCATTAGCAAGTGTATGTCCAGTCGTGGAACAATCTGGAGTGAGGCTGCGACTGACTGGATTTCTTCATGCTATCCTCTTTCAGGGCACCGGCTGGCCGAGACACCCCAGGCCATGGCAGAGCTTTGAGCCAGGCCTGGTCAGTGGGAGGGGCTGTCACCCACTGGCCCTGCGGACCCAGCTCCACCATGCTGAGCCTGAAGCTCCCCAGGCTGCAGAGCATAGAGCAGATGCCCGAGGTATGTGTTCTCTTCATCGCAGGGCTTGTGTTGCAGGGTGCGACGGGGCTTGGCCTCTGCATCTGTCCTCTGGAAGGACAGTTGTCTTCAACCAGCCTGTGCTGCGCAGGCACATTGTCCTCAAGGGCCCCTCCCATACTCCCTTGGGGGACATTAGAGCCTCTTGCTTCCTGCCCCTGCACCAAACCTGGAAATGGAAGTGATCCCCAAACTGTTTTCGTTTTAACCCTTGCCCATGACATTTGTGTTTTACCCAGAAGCAAAGTCTTTATCGAGATTCAAGGTAAGAGATGAAGCCAGCAGCAGCTGGCTGGGTCGGGAGAAGTTTTTTTTTAGGACCCTCCTACTCCTATGGGTGCTTGAAAGCAGGCCATGGGCGAAGTCACCTGAGGGCATGGCTTTGCTGTTGTCCTCATCCCTTGCAGGCGGCTGGGCCAGGGGCAGTGGGAGGGTTGTTGAGTGGGCCTTAGCACTACCCTCCGGCAGACCTCTGGGCCTGGAACTCACGGCAGCCACCCTGAAATACACGGGACTCACGGACAATCTGCTTCCATAAGCCTTTGGTGAGGTCATTCTAGTTGTGTGCCACAGAGAATGGGTGCACCCCCTCCTTCCCTTGCAAAGAAAACAGTTCATTGCACCCCTGTTTTGATGTCATATTTCCTTCCTTTCTGACTGAAGGAAGAGTAAGTGTTGTTTTGTGGTGGGACGTTTCACCAGAGGATGCCACAGAATGCAGGAGTGCCTCCTTCTACTCAGCTGGTTGCCAAACACTTGCTACTTGCCCCAGAAAAGTAATTCCTAAACACGCTCAGCATCACAAATGGAAGATTAAGAGGGGGCAAGCTGCCAAACCCTAACGCTAAAAGCCTGCGAAGCCAGGTGGTTTCAGGAAGCTGGCGCTGGAGGGAAACCATCAACAATGCAGGGGTGTTTGGCGTGTTGAGACAAGGACTGGCAGGTGACAGGCAGACTGAACATGAGGCTGGTTCCTCTGACACTGTGAGCAGAGGACTGGCCTCTGTCCTCAGGGGGCGTCCACCTGTCTTCCTGGGGCGCTGCACTAGTCGATTCCCCCACAGAGCACCGGCAGCTGTGATTAGTGGGAGCACAGTGTGACTCTTTGATTCATTCACCCGTGAAATTTGTCCTGACTGCCTACCGTGTGCAAGGGGTTGTTCTGTGCAGGATCCAGGGAATAACTGCACACAAACCCCGCCCTTCTGCAGCTCCTGTCTTGGTCAGAAACGTTTTAAAATGTGCACGAGCAATTCTGGCATAGAGCGGGTTAGGGTGCGTCCTGAGAGAGGGAGAGTTTAGAAGAGGAGGGACCGCTCACTTCCATCGTGGGGCGGGAGGGACCAGGGAAGCCCTCACGAAGGGGTGAGCTGTGAGATGGGTTTTGAGGGGCAGGCAGGGTGTGAGAGGTGGGGAGAGCATTCCAGGTGTGAGCAAAGGCCGGAGATGGGAAACCCTGGGGCAGGCGTGGGGACTCTTCGGGGTAGGGATTACAGGTGTCTGCTTGGATGTCCCCCTGGGAGTTTTGGTCACGGGTGGGTTCAGAGCACGTCCTCAGGAAAGAAGCAAAGGAGACAGAGGTATCAGTAGGTGCTCTGGGTAACCTGCTGGGATTCCAAATGTATGGAGACTCCGAAGGTGAGGACCACACAACCCCTGGAGAGGCCGAGGGCTGAAGATGAATATGTCCTCTCTGCCCAATTTTTCATAAATCATGGGGATGATAATGTCCTTTTTAGTCACATGGCACTAGCTGGAGGTGGAGAACCACATCACACTTTGCACCCACTGTTTGCTTCAAAGCTTTCCTTGGGCCCTAGCATCCACTATTGGGCTTCCCGGCATCGTGCCCACGGTTCATGAAGCCGCAGAGAAAACACGGTGCCTCTGCCTGCCTGGAGGGCAGTTTTACTTAAGAATCTGGGGGGAAAGGCATTTTTTGGCACTAAAACTGATGCAAGTATATTTAAGATAAAAATGCACAATTTGCATGAATATTTAAAACAGGAGACTTCGTACAAATGTTAAGCTTACTTTTGCTGGGCTCCGAGGGTTCTAGTACTTGGTTTGCAGAATAACCTCAGACAAGAGACTCAATCTGTCTACCTCAGTTTCTGCATCTGTAAAATAGGAGTGATAATAGTATTTGCTTCCTAGGGTTGTCAGAATTAAATGAGAGAGCCCATGCGAAGTGCCTGGCACCTGGTGCACAGTTAATAATGTTGGCTGTCATTGTTGGTATCAACTCTTTTATGCCCTCGAGGGCGCTTTGAGGGGGACAGTGTGTCGGCTGGAGACTTTGAGAAGCCCTGTCCATGGACTCGAACCCCTGCTGCCCACCCTGGTGTTCAGCACCTTTGCCAGCCTGACCCCTCCCCACCTCTTCCACCATTTCCCACCCATAGACCCTCTTCTGGCCACACCCGTGGTGTCTTGATTCTCCCCAACACATTCAACATTCCCTTCTCTTGGTGTCTGTTTGAAATAGGCTTTCCTCTCCCCTACCCTGTGTTCTCCCTTTCTGGCTTCCTTTATGGAGCTGCAGGTGCTGGCCCCCATCCCTGAGCTCCTTCAGGTGTTGGTTGGACCCGTGCAGGCTGCCCTGGATGGCTGCCTCTCCTTTTGTATCTCAGCCAGCTGTGCGGCCTGGGCCACTTCACTGCCCACTCTGGGCTTCATCCATCAGTAGGGAGCGGTGTGCCCACCTCTCTGCATTGCCAGGGCTGTAGTCCTGGGGCATTCCTGGCCCAGAATTTGTTCACAGATCAGGGCGGTTTCTCTTTGCTTAGAAGGTAGGACTTGTGTATATGCCTCATATTTAGTCTCCTTGTGCCTGAAAATAGGCCTAGGTAGATTAGGGGATCATTAAGGATTTGGACAAACACCTCAAGGAATGGAATAAATATCCAATGTTGATTCCTCCACAGACCCAGTTTGGAGACAAAACAGAGAGGTCTAGACAGCAAGTTCATATGCAACACTGCATGACGCTTTGCCAGAAGCAAGGGCATTTTGTGTCAAATTGCTAATCTTTATGAATTACAGCCTTGACTTGCAGGCTACAGGTAAACATGTGGTCCCGGATGCCTTGTTTCGGAGCGCAGCAGGAGGAAACCTTGAGATGGTGGGTCTGTGTAGCGATGAAAAGCAGCGCAGTTCCCAGACTTGCACTCAGCTGTGCCGTGTATGCATAACCTCGCTGAGCCTTGGGGTCCTTATCTGTTGAATGAGGTGACTGCTAAGTCGGTCTCACAGGGCTATTGTGAAGATCCAAGAAAATGAAATAGAACGGTGGGATTATTACAAACACAAGGAAGCAAGCCGGATAAATGGCTGGGAGTGGGGTTAGGTAGGTGGGCTTGGGCACCCGGGAACAAGGAGCTATCTCAATAAGCAAATGGTTTCTCCAGCCCAGTATTTCTCAAAGTGGGTGCTTGGGTCACCGACATCAGATTCCCCCTGGAGCTTATTAAAATATGATAGGAGTTGTGATTGCAGGGCATCTTTCTATTGTTCTTGATTTTATTTTATCTTATTTTTATCTTTTATTTTTATTTCTTGAGACAGGGTCTTGCTCTGTTGCCCAGGCTAGAGTGCAGTGGCGTGATCATAGCTCACTGCAACCTCAAACTCCTGGCCTCAAGTGATCCTCCCGCCTCAGCCTCCCAAAGTGCGGGGACTACAGGCGTGAGCGACCGCACCTGTCCTATTCTTGATTTTAATTGAAAGAAATGCTTTCAATATTTCACCATTTAATATGTTTTCTCTGTGTATAAGTGATCTTTATCAAGTTAAGGATATTCCTTTATAATCCTAGTTTGCTAGTTTTCCTTTTAATTGTGAATTTTACAGAAGCCTTTTTTCCCGTTAATATCTCTTTCGAGACAATCATATATGATTCGTTTAAGTTGTTAATGTGGTAATTACATTGATTGATTTACTAATGTTAAGCCAACCTTTTGTTCCTTGTTTAAATGCAGCTTGGTTATGATGTAATATCTCTTAAATCTATTGCTAGAATCAGCTAATATTTTGTTTAGGATCTTTCAATCTATTTAATGAGTTGGCCTGTAATGTTTCCTTCTTAAAGTCAGCCTATAATTTTTCCTTCTTATACTGTCCTTGTTTGAACTTGAGCTTTGGGTTATGCCAACCACAAGTTGAGTCGGAGATTGTTGCCTATTTATTCTATGGAAAAAATTGCATGATATTAGAATTGTACATTTCTGAGTGGTTGGTAGAATGTATCTGAAAAATTGCCCAGGCGGGGCCGCCATATTTCCCAACCCCAAATGATATATTAATAGTTTGGATATTTGTCCCCTCCAAATCTCACATTGAAATTTGATTCCTGGTGTGGAAGTGGGGCTGAGTGGAAGGTGTTTGGGTCTTGCGGGTGGATCCTTCATGTATGGCTTGGTGCCCTCACTTCAGTAATGAGTGAGTTCTTGCTCTGTTAGTTCACTCAGGAGCTGGTTATTTAAAAGAGCGTGGGCACCCCGTCCTCTCTCTCATGCTCCCTCTCCCCAGGTAACACACCTGCTCCCCGTTGGCCTTCTGCCTTGATTGGAAGCTCTTTGAAGCCCTCACCAGAAGCAGATGCTGGCACCATGCTTCTGGTACATCCTCCAGAACTATGAACCAAATAAACCTCTTTTCTTTATTAACTACTCAGTCTCAGGTATTCCTTTATGGCAGTGCAAAACGGACTAAGACACCAAGGGAGCACCATTCATCTTCTTAGTCTACATGAGTGGAAACCTCTGGAGTTGGGCAGAGAACAACTTGGCCCCACAGCTGAATTTTCTTGTGGAAAGATTTTTTTTTTTTATTAACAGCTTTGTTGAGATATAA
This sequence comes from Propithecus coquereli, assembly GCF_000956105.1. Taxonomy (NCBI): domain Eukaryota; kingdom Metazoa; phylum Chordata; class Mammalia; order Primates; family Indriidae; genus Propithecus; species Propithecus coquereli. The sequence continues at coordinate 498,436 of NW_012155507.1, read as the reverse complement.
TTAACATATCATAAAATTCACCCTTTAAAAGCGTACAATTCAGTGGGGTTTAGCTTGTTGAACACATAGAGAGTATGTTGCACAAAACCATCACCATGATCAATTTTAGAATATTTTCATCACCCCAGAAACTGTACCCATTAGCAGCTATTTTCCACTCCCCTCACTCCCAAGCCCTGGCAGCACCTAATGTATTTTTTGTATGGATTTGCCCATTCTGGATATTTCATATAAGTGGAATCATACAATATATGGCCTTTTCTCACTGCCTTCTTTCGCTTAGCGTAGTATTTTCAATGTTTATCTATGGGGTAGCACATGTATTAGTACTTTCTTTTAATGGCTGAATGATATTCTGTTGAATGGATATACCACAGTTTGTCTATCCATTCATCAGTCGATGGGCAATTGAGTTGTTTCTACTTTTTGACTTATACAAATAATGCTGCTGTGAGCATTTGTATACAGGTTTTGGGGTGGACATGTTGTCAGTTCTTTTTGGTGTACACCTAGGAGTGGAATTGCTAGATCATATGATAACTCCCTGTTTTTATGTTACTGATTTAACTTAATCCACTGTGGTCTTAGCATGCTGTCTGTATTATTCCGTACTTGAAATTTGGTCAGACAAGCTTTATGTCCTAGCACATGATCAATTTTCATGAATCCTCTAAATGTGCCTGAAAATAACGTAGTTCCCAATTGTTGGGAACAGCATTCCAGAAATTTGTCTATAAGATCAAATATTTTTACAGATTTTGTTCTGTTTAATCTATCCGTAATTGAGATGTGTTAAAATCTTCCACTATGGTGGCAGATTTGTGAATTACTCCTTATAAATAAGTTAACCTTTTCTTTGTGTATTTTGAGCCTGTGTTTTTTAGGTATATTCAAGTTTATAATTGTCATATCTTCCTAGTGAAGAAAGTTCTTTTATTGTGTAGGGATTATCTTTATATCTAGTAATGCTTTCATTTTGGGATGCATCTGATAGTAATATAGCAATTCCAGCTTTGTTGCTTTTGTTATCACTTCTTTGGTTTATCTTTTTCCTTTCCCTTTAATCCTTCCCTATTTTTATATTTTAATTGAGTCTTGGGTAAACAAAACATGGTTGCATTTTATTTTGTTTGACAGTATTTATCTTAACTGGATTTATTTATGCGATTTATGCAAATAAATACACATGATTTATTTGCCTTTCTTTCAATCATCTTTTGTGCTTTTATTTGTCTTGTTTTCTCTGTCCCTTTTTTTCTTTGCTTTCTTTGGATTGAGTTTTACATTCTTATTTTGATTCCTTTCACATTCTATTTTTCCTCTCTACTTGTTTTTATAATTAATATGTTAGAAATATTCTTTGTATCTATTACTTTAGTGGTTGCTTCAGCTGTTTTAACATGAATAGCTGTGTGAGGCAGGAAGGGTTAGGCTATGCTGAGTTAAAAATTGCCCCAGATAGCTCAGTGGCTTAACATAGCAAAGGTTTATTTCGCACCTCATTACACAGCGAGTGGCTAGTGGGGGGCTGAGGGACCCAGGCAGGTGGAGGGTCCACCATCTCCTGGCTGCACCGTCTGGAACACGTGGCCCCTGAGGTCACCACAGAAGGGGAAGAGAGAGAGAAACGTCTTAGGGTGGATTCCCCAGAAACAGACTCTGAGACAAAGATTTGTGCGCAGGAAATTTATCGAGGCGTGTTTTCAGGAAAAACACCTGTAAGGACGTGAGGGAAGCAAGAGTGGGCAGAAGGGGAGGTTGCATCAGAGGCCTCCACCGACCACACAGGGAGCTCTGGAGTTGGGTCTGCCTTTCAGAGTAGTCCCAAATGGGAAAAGGAGGCCAGGGCTCTGGATCCCTCACCAATGGATGTGGGCTGCCCCTGGGGAGGGCGTATGACTAGTGGTGCCCTTTGGCCAAAAGCGATTCCGTGGGAGGATGAGTGGCCCAGTTCAGACAGTGGGAAGAGTCCCTTCGGAAGTGCATCTGTGATACCTACTAAGAAAGCTCACTGCTTTGAACTGCCCTGGTCTAGAAGTAACATTAACTAGAAAGAGTTACCTGGCCCCAACCTAACTGCAAGAAAGTCTGAGAAATGCAGGAAAGCACGTGGCATATTTGGTGAGCACCAACTGTCTGTATCATTCCTAAAACTTCTTGCATCTGATGACCAGTGACTTTCAATAACTATAGAAATTTATCAGTTATCTCTTCAAATACCATATTAAAACCATTGTATCTTCTCCTTCTAGAGAAATATTCTCCATTTCTCTTATTTGCTTTTTCATATTTTCTCTTAATCTCTCTAGACTGCATTTGGGATACTTTGGATCTACTTCCAGTTGGCTAAGTTTCTCTCCTGACAGGTGTAATCTGTTACTTATCCTTTTGATGTCTGTTTAATTTCAGTTATTATTTTTCTTAATTTCTAGAAGTTATATCAGGTTGCCAATCTTGTTACCTGTTATTTTTAAGCTACTTCTTTAAACATAGTGAACATGGTTATTTTATATTCCAGAATCTGTTCTTCCAGCTCTATTTCTGCTGTTTCTCTTTCATGGTGTTTTGTTTCCATGTGTGTACATGCTTGTATTAAAGTAGATATCCTTCAGAGAGAATTTATTCGCTTTTTAAATTTTTTTTAAATTAAAAAGATTTTTTTTTTTAAGAGACAGGGTCTTGCTGTGTTGCCCAGGCTGCCTTGGACCATTCAGTTTTGACTGAAACATCATTCCCAAGTAAGTGTGCTGCAATCTTCCACCAATCCCACCACTTTTTAAATGGCAGGCTTTTCTTTTCTGAC